>NW_016915309.1:88307-108485 GCF_001483705.2 Eufriesea mexicana | reverse complement strand
GTTCGGTTACGTTTGGTTATATTACGTTTGGTTAGGTTAGGATAGTATAGCTTCCACTCTTGTTCTGCACACCGCAATGCGGTGGATTATTGCGCTGTGTTGTGCTCTCGTATACTCTGCTTGTCTCTGGGGAGGTCAGCAACATTGGCCTCGGCACGTTATGTTAGGCTAAGGTACATTTTGTTATATTACGTTTGAATGGGCAAGGGGAAGCTAGATTTGACTTTTGTGCTATACACTGGTATTCGGTGGATTTCTACACCCAACGTCACTCTACTGTACTCTGCTCGACTCTGGGAGGGCCATTAATTGCGGTCTCGGGCGGTTATGTTGAATTAGTCTCCGCTCGGTTTCGTTACGCTAGTTCGGGTTAGGCTTGGATAGATATGACTGTCGTGGTACACATTGATTTTCGGCGGATTTCTACGCTCTACTGTGCTCTACTATGTTCTGCTTGCCCGTGGGGAGACCAGCAATAGTGGTCGCGGCACGAAATGTGGAGTTAGCGTATATTTGATTACGCAGAGGTCCACAGATTAGCAGCGTATGGCACAAGAGTCAAACCTACCCTATCCTAACCTAACCAAACCTATCATAATCGAACGGAACCGAACTAAAACTTACGTACCTAGGACACTACTGCTGGCGTCCCCAGAGACAAGCAGAATATACTAGGGAACGTTAGATCGCAGAAACCCGCCGTATTGCAGTGCGTAGCAAGTGAGTCAAGGACAACCAATGCCTACATGAAATAACCTAAATCAACCACACGTAGCATAGCTCAACGTAACGTGGCGAGACCACAATTCCTGGCTTCTCCATTTCCAAGCAGGACATACTAGAGGGCAGTAGGGCGCAGAAATCCACCGAACAACAGAGTATAGCACGAAAGTCAAAGGAACCCTGCCATAACGTTGGAAAACGTAACATAACGGAACGCAACAGAACTAAAGCCAACGTGCCGACGATATTATGGCTGGCCTCCCCAGCGCCAAGTAGAACATACTGGAGCACAGGATAGCGCAGAAATGCACCGAATGCCTGTGTATAGCACAAAAGTCCAAGGTACCCTATCCTATCCCAAACAAACCTGACCTAACCAAACGTAACCTAACTATACATAACGCGCAGCGGCCACAGTTTCTGGCCTCCCAAGAGCAAGGCAGAGCATATTAGATCACAGTGGAGCGCAGCAATCAACCGAATGGGAGTATATAGCACAAAATCAGAGCTGCCCTGCCCTAACCTAGACGAAAGTAGCGTAACCAAACGCAAGTTATCTGCACTTGGCGGCCCTACACCTCTATTGCTGACCTCCGCCGGGCCAAGCACAATATACTACAGCACAGAAGATAACAGACTTCCACGGCGTTTCAGTGCATAGCGCAAAGGTCGAGGATAACCTGAGGTAACCAGTCAAAGCCTAACCCAACCTAACGTTGCCTGAGCCAGCATAACGTCCCAAGGCCACCATAGCTGCCTTTCAAAGAGACAAGCTGAAAATATCAAATTGTAGTGGATCGCTGAAATCCACCGAATAGCAGTGTATATCTGAAATGTCACAGTTATCCTATCCTAACCTGACCAAGCGTAACTTAACCAAGTGCAACATAATCCATCCTGACGTACCTAGACCACTAGTGCTATTCTTCGCAGTGCCAAGCGGATCATACCGGGGCAAAGTAGAGCGCAGAAATCCACCGAATAGCCGTGTATACCACGAAAGTCAGAGCTATCCGAACCTTACTCAGGGAAACATAATCTAGCCAAACGCAGTCTATCTCAACCTAACGCGGCACGCCCAGTATTGCAGAGCTCCACAGATTCAAGCAGAGCATATAAGAGCAGAGTCGAACGCAGGAAACCATAGAAGCGCAGTGTACGGCAGAAAAGTCGGAGCTACCCTCAACAAACCTAACCAATCGTAACATACCCAAACATAACCTAACATAACCTAAGCAGACGCAACTGCTATGGCTGGCCTTCCCAGTGCCGTGCAGAGCAGAGTAGAGCGCAGAAATCCACCGAATATGAGTATATAACACGAAAGTCAAAGCTATCCGAGGCTAATCCAAACTAACGTAACCTAACCAAACGATGGCTAACCTGGCCCAACGTGCCGAAACCTCCATTGCAGGCCTCCACAGAGACAAGCAGAGCATATTAGGGTACAGCAGAGCGCAGAAATCCCCCGAATAGCAGTGTATAGCAGAATAGCTTATGCTACCCAAAGCAAACTTAGCCTAACCCAACCTAACCGAATGCAAGCTGTCTAAACATAACGTGCCGCGACCAGTATTGATGGCCTTCCCGGAGCCAAGCAGAAAATGCAGGAGCACTGTAGGGCGCAGGAATCCACCTAATAGCAGACCATACCTGCAAAGTAGAAGCTAGACACTCCTAGCCTGTCCAAACGTAATACAACCAAACTTAGCCTAACACAACACAACGTGTCGCGAATGGTATTGTCGGCTTCCACAGAGCCAAGCAGAGAACCATAGTGGAGGGTAGAACGCTGAAATACGTAAAGGCGCAGTGTATATGAGGAAAGTCAAAGCTACCCCAACTGAACCCAAGGAAACAACATAAGCAAACATAGCCTAACTCACACTATCGTGCCGAGACTATGACTGCTGCACTGCTCAGAGCCAAGGAGAACATACTACAGCAGAGTAGAGCGCAGAATTCCACAGATATGATGCGTACGCCGCAAAAGTTAGGCTATCCTAACCAAATTTTGCCTAAGCCAACCTAACCGAACGTAACCTGACTAAACATAGCGCGCCGAGACCACTAATGCTAGCCTTCTTACGGACAAACTGTATATATTAGGGCACTGTAGGGTGCAGAGCTCTACCGAATAGCAGACTATAGAATTCAGGCTGAAGCGATCCTCTCCTAACTTAGCCAGTGGTAACATAATCAAACGCAACGTAATTCGAGAGCCAAGCTGGACATACTGGAGCACAGCAGAGCGCAGAAATCCACCGAATAGCAGTGTGCAGCCCAAAGTTAAAGCTATCCTGACCAAACATGGCCTGAACCGACATAAGCGAATGTAACCTGACTAAGCATAACGTGCCGAGGGTATTATTGCTGGCCTTGCCAGAGCCATACTAAAACATTAGAGCAATGTAGGGCACAGAAATCCGCCTAATAGCAGACCATAGCGTCAAGTCAATGCTACCCTCACCTAGCTTAACCAATGGTAACACAACCGTACGTAACTTAATTCAGCTTAACGTGCCGGGACCACTATTGCCGGGATTCCCAGGGACAAGATGAAAATATTAGAGCACTGTAGGGCGCAGAAATCTGCATAATAGCTGGCTGTATCACTAAATTCGCAGCCATGCTCTCTTAACACAACCAGTCTTAACATTACCGAACGTAACATAACACAACCTAACTTTCCGGGGCTGCTATTGCTGGTCGACTTAGAGCCAAGCAGGAGACAGTAGTGCAGAGTGGAACGCAGAAATCCATAGAATCGCAGTGTATATCAGAATACTCAAACCTGACCAAACCTAATCCAAACCAACACAAGGTATCCAAGCATAGCATAACTCAACATAACGTGCCGAGAACGCTATTGCTGGCCTTCCCAAAGCCAAGCAGGACATTCAAGAGAACGGCAGAGCGCAGAAATCCATCGCATAGCAGTGTGCAGCTCAAAAGTTGAAGATATCCTGACCAGACTTAACCTGATCCACCCTAACACAACATAACGTGACTAATCATAAGGAGCCGAGACCACTGTTGCTGGCCTTGCCAGAGCCAAGCTGATAACATTGGACCACTGTACGGCGCAGAAATCCGCTTAATAGCAGACCATAGCAATAGAGTCACAGGTATCCTCTCTTAACCTAACCAAACGTAACATAACCAAGCGTAACCGGACGCAACCTGGCGTTCCGCGACCACCGTTGATGTCCTCCACAGAGTTAAGCGGAACACGATACTGGAGAGTAGAACGAAGAAAGAAATATAATAGCAGTGTCAATCTGAAAAGTCATTGCTACCCATTCCTAACCAAAAAAAATATGTCATTACCAAACATAGCCTGACCCAACCTGACGTGCCGATACCACTATCGTCGCCCTCCCCTGAGCCAAGCAGGACATAGCAGAGCACAGTAGAACGCAGCAATCCACCGAATAGTAGTGGACAGTACAAAAGTTAACACTATACTGACAAAACATATCCTGACCCAACATTAGCGAACGTAACTTGAAACATCGTACCTTGCGGAGACCACTTTTGCTGGCCTTGCCAGAGCCAAGCTGAAGATATTACATCTCTGTAGGACACAGAAATCCACCTAACAGTAGGCCATTGCACTAAGGGCATAGCTACCCCCTCCTAGCATAGAGAACCGTAACATATCCGAACATATCCTAACTTACCCTGACGTACCTAGACCACAACTTCTGGCCTCCCCAGAGCCAAGCAGGACATACTAAAGCGCAGTAGAGTGCAGAAATCCATCGAAATGCAGTGTATAGCACAAAAGTAGAAGCTATCCTAACTACAGTTTGCCTAACCCAGCATAATCGGAAGTAACCTGACACATCATACCGTGCCGAAGCCGAGGTTGCCGGCATTTTCGGAGCCAAGCTGAATAGATTAGAGCACCGAAGGGCGCGGAAATCCACCTAATAGCAGACCATAGCACTAAAGGCTTAGCTATCCTCTCCTAACCTAGAGAATGGTAACATAACTGAACGTAGCCTAGTCTACGCTGACGAGCCGCGACCACTATTACTGGCCTTCACTAAGCCGAAAAGGACATACTAGGGCACAGCAGAGAGCAGAGTTCCTCCGCATAGCGGCGTACGTCACAAGAGTTAAAGCCATCCTCACAAAACTTTCCCTGACCCAACCTAGACGAACGTAATCTGACACAATTTAGCATGCAGAGGCCACTATTCCTGGCCCTCCTGGAGCGAAGCTGAAGGTGTTAGAGCACTCTGTGGCCAGGAATCCGCCTAATAGCAGTCTATAGCACTAAAGTCGTATATATCATTTGCTAACCTAACCAATCGTAACATAACCAAACGCAACCTAACTCAGCCATAGCTGCCTTGATCTATTGGTGGCCACCCCAGAGCCAAGCAGAACACATTAGTAGAAAGTACAACGCAGAAATCCGTATAATCGCAGTGCATATCGGAATAGTCAAAGCTACTCAAACCTATCCCAAACCAACGGAACATAGCCAAACTTTGGATAAATCAATCTACCGTGCCGAGACCGCTATTTCTGCGCTCTCCAGAGAAGATCAGGGCATACTAGAGCTCTGTATGGAGCCGAAATCCACCGAATAGCAGTGTACAGCACGAAAGTTAAAGCTACCCTATCCAAACATTGCCTAACCCAACCTAACTGAACGAAACGTAACACAACGTAACTTGCCGAGAGCATTACTGCTGGCCTTCCTAAAGTCAAACTGCACATATTAGGGCAGTGTTGACCGCAGAGATCCTCCTGATAGCAGACTATAGCGCTAAGGCCAAAGCTACCCTCTCGTAAATTAAGAAACCGTAACATAACAGAACATAACATAGCTCAACCTGTCGTGCCACGAGCACTATCGCTGGCCCATACAGAGCCAAGTAGAAGGCATTACTGGAGAGTTGAACGCAGAAATCCTTATAATCGGAGTGTACATCAGGAAATTCAAAGCTACCATAGCCAAATCAACGCAAACGGAACACAAACAAGTATAGCCTAACCAAACCTAGCCTGCGGAGACTGCTATTGCTGCCCACTGCAGAGCCGAGCAGGACATACTAGAGCGCAGTAGATCGCAGAAACCCAACGGGTGGCTGTGTACAGTACAAAAGTTAAAGCTACCCTAACAAAACTTAGCCTAACCCAACCGAACCGAACGTAACGTGACTCAATATATCGTGCTGAGTCCACTGTTGCTGGCCTTCCCAGAGCGAGGCTGAAAATATTTGAGCACCGTAGGGCGCAGAAATCGACCTAATAGCACACAATAGCACAATGTCAGAAATACCCTTTCCTAACCTAACCAAACGTAATTTAAACAAACCTAACCAATCCCAAGCTAACGTACCGAGACAACTATCGCTGGCCTCCCCAGAGCAAGGCAGGGCACATTAGTGGAGAGCAGAGCCCTGAAATCCGTAGAATCGAAGTGTATATCAGAAAAGTCGAAACTACGCATGCCTATCGCAAACCAACACAACATAGCCAAGCATAGCCCAACTCAAGCTAAAGAGCCGAGACCGCGATTTCTGCCCTCCTCAGAGCTATGTAAGGAATAGTATAACACAGTGTAACGCAGAAATCCAACGATTAGTAGTGTACACCAGAAGAGATATTGCCACCCTGACCAACGTTAGCCTAACTCAACCTAACCAACCGTACCCTGGCTCAGCATAACGTGCCGAGACCGCTATTGCTGGCCTTCCCAGAGCAAAGCTGAAAATATTAGAGCAGATTTGTGCGCAGAAATCCACCTGAAAGCAGACCATAGCACTAAAGTCAAAGCTGTCGTCTCGAAAGCAGTCCAGTCGTAACACAGGCAAACGTAACCTAACTCAACCTATCGTGTTGCGAGCACTATTTCCAGCCTCCGGAGTGTAATGCGGAACACACTAGTGGAGAGTGGAACGCAGAAGTCCATAGAATCGCAATGTATATCAGAAAAGCCAAAGATACCCAAGCCTAACACAAACCAACAGAACATAACCAAACATGGCCTGCATAAACCTATCGTACCGACCATTGACGGCCATTGCTGTCATCCCAAGAGTGAAGCTGGACGTACCAGAGCACAGAAGAGCACAGAAATTCGCTGAAGAGCAGTGTGCAGCACAAAAGTTAAAGCAACCGCAACTAAATATAGCCTAAGCGAAACTAATCGATTGTAACGTGACTCAACGTAACGTGCAGAGACCGCTATTTCTGTCCTTCCCAAAGCAATGCTGAAGATATTAGAGCACCGTAGGTCGCAGAAAGCCACCTAATAGCAGGCTATAGCGCTAAAGTCAAAGCTACACTCTTCTTACCTAACCATCCGTAACAGATCGGAGCGTAACTTAACTCAAACTAACGCGCCGAGAACACTGTTGCTGATCACCCCAGAGCCAAGCACGACACACTAGCGGAGAGTAGAATGCAGAAATCCGTAGATACGCAGTGTACATCAGAAAAGTCAAATCCACCCAAACCTAACCCAAACCACGAGAACATACCCAAACATGTCCTAACTCAACCTAATGTGCCGAAACCGCCATTCCCCCCCCCCAGGATAAAAGTAGGACATACTAGAGCACAGTAGAGGTCAGAACACCTCCGAATAGCTATGTACAGCACAAAAGTTAATGCAACCTTCACCAAACATACATACACCCGAACTAGCCGACAGGACCTGATTGAAAATAACGTGCCGAGACCACTACTGCTGGCCATCCCAGAGGCAGGCCGAAAATACTGTAGCACTATAGGGCGCAGATATCCACCTAATAGAAGGCTATAGCAGTATAGTCGAAGCAATCCCCACCTAACCTGAGCAAACGTGAGGTAACGAAACGTAGCATAACTCATCCTAACGTACCGCGACCACCATTGCTGGCCTCTACGGAGCCAAGCAGAACACGTTAGTGGAGAGTAGAACGCAGAAATTCATATAATCGCAGCGTATATTAGAAAAGTCGAAGGTAGCCAAACTTAGCCTAACCCAGCCCAACGTGACGAGAACGCTATTGATGCATGCCCAGAGCCAGGCAGGACATACAAGAGCTCAGTAGGGCGCAGAATTCCAGCGAATAGCAGTAAGCAGCGCGAAAGTTGTAGCTATCATGCCCAAACTTAACCTAACCCAAGCTAAGCGAACGTAACCTAACTGAACGTAACACGCCGAGACCGCTGTTCCTGGCCTTCCTAGAGCCAAGCTGAAAATATAAGAGCAGCGTAGGGCGCAGGGATCCACCTAACAGAAGACAATAGTGCGAAAGTCAAAGCTATCATCCCCTTACCTAGCCTAACCCAACCTAACCGAACGTAACGCGACTCAACGTAACGGGCAGAGACCACTATTCCTGTCCTTCCCAGAGCCAAGCTGAAAATATTAGAGCACAGTAGGGCGCAGAAAACCACCTATACGACTATAGCGCAAGTGTCAAAGCTGCACTCTCCTAGCCTAACCATCCGTAGCGTATCCAAATGTAACATAACTGAATCTATCGTGCCGCGATCACCATTGCTGTCCACCCCGTAGCTAAGCGGAACACGTTTGTGGAAAGTGGAACGTAGAAATCCATAGAATCGCAGTGTATATCGGAAAAGTCGCAGCTACCTTAGCCCAACCCAAACCAACAGAACATAGCCAAACATAGCCTATCTCAAACTAACGTGCCGAAACCGCTATTGCTGCCCCAAGAGCCAAGCAAGGCATACTACAGAACAGTAGATCGCAGAAATATATAGAATCGCTCTGTAGATCACAAAAGTCAAAGCTACCTAGGCCTAACCAAGACCAACAGGGCATACCCAAACTTAGCCTACCACAATCTAACGTGCCGAAACCGCTAGTGCTGCCCCCCTCCCCACAGACTAGTACGACATACTACAGAACAGTGGAAGTCAAAAGTCCACCGAATAGCATTGTACAGCGCAAAAGTTAAAGCTACAATAACCGATATTAGCCTAACGTAACATGACAGGACGGAACCTGACTCAACATAACGTGCTTACACCACTATTGCTGTCCTCCCCGGAGGCAAGCTGAAAGTATTGGAGAACTGTGCGGCGCAGAGTTCCACCGAATAGCAGAGGATAACGCATAAGTTAAAGCTATCCTCTCCTAGCCAAACCTAACATAATAATCGTAACATAACCAAACGTCACCTAACTCAACCTAACGTTCCGCGACCACTATTGCTGGCGCCCCCAGACCCAAGCAGAAAATATTAGGGCAGAGTAGGGTACAGAGATCCACCTAATGACATACTATATCACTAAGTTCAAAGCAACCCTCTCCTGACCTAACCAACTGTAACATAAAGAAACGTTACCTAACGCAACCAAACGTGCCGCCACCACTATAGGTGTGTTATCGAGAGCCAAGCAGAACAAATTAGTGGAGGGTAGAACGCACAAATTCACAAAATCGCAGTGTATATCAGGAAAGTCAAAGCTACACGATCCTAACCCACACCAACATACCATAGACAAAAACATCATAACACAATTTAACGTGCCGAGACAGTTATTGCTGCCCTCCCCGTATCCATGAAGGACACACTGGAGCAGAGTAGTGCATAGAAATACACCGAACTGCAGCGTACAACACAAACGTAAAGGCTATACTGACGAAACTTAGCCAATCCCAGCCTAACCGCACATAACTTGGCACAACGTAACGTGCCGTGACCACTGTTACTGGCCTACCGTAGCCAAGCTGAAAATATTAGAGCACTGTGGGCGAAGGTATCCACCTATTAGCAGACTATAGGGCTAAAGTCAATGCTGTCCTCCCCTAACCTAACCAACCGTATCATAGCCAAATGTATCTAACTCATACTGGCCTCCGCTGAGCCAAGCAGAGCACAATAGTGGAGAGTAGAACGCAGCGATCCACAGAATCGCTGTGTATCTCAGAAATGTCACAGCTACCTAAGCCTAACTAAACCAAATTGCGCACATCCAAACAGACACTATATCAAACTAACGTGCCGAAACCGTCATTGCTGCGCCCCCAGAGCCAAGCAGGACATACTAGAGAACAGTGAAGCGCAGAAATACGTCAAACAGCAGTGTGCGTTGCAAAAGTTAAGCCTATCCTAACCAAACATACTCAAAACCCAACGTAACCAAAAGTAACATAGCACAACATACCGTGCCGAGGCTTCTATTACTGGCAATCCCAGACCCTAGGTGAAAATGCTAGAGCGCCGTGGGGCGCAGAAATCCGCCTAATAACAGACTATAGCACTAAAGTCAAAGCTATCCACTCCTAACCAGCGTACCGTAACATAACCAAATGTAACCAAACTCAGCCTGACGTGCCGCGATTACAAGTTCTGGCCTGCTCAGCGCCAAGCAGAACACATGAGTGGAGAGTAGAACGAAGAGATCCATATAGTCGCAGTGTATATGAGAATGGTCAATCCTACCTAAACCTAACCCAAATCAACCGAGAATATCCAAACGTAGCCTAAATCGATCTAGCGTGCCGAAACAGCTACTGCTGCCCCCCACCCCACTCCGCCGATACAAGCAAGGCATGCTAGAGCACAGTAGAGCGCAGAAGCACATCGAGTAGCTGTGTGCAGCCCAAAAGTTGAAGGTGTCCAAACCAAACTTAGCCAAGCCCAGTGAGGCAGGAATCCATAGAATTGCGGTGTATATAAGAAGAGACAAAGCTACACAAGCCAAACACGAACCAACAGAACATAGTCAAACGTAGTCTAACCCAACCTAACATGCCGAGACCGTGAGTGCTGCCCTCCCAAGTTACAAGCAGGTCATATTAAAGGACAGTATAGCGCAGAAGTTCACCGAACCATAGTGTACAGGACAAAGTTAAAGCTGTCGTAACCAAACTTATCCTAACCCAACACAACCGACCCCAACATGACTCAACATAACATGCCGAGACAACTATTGCTGCGCATGCCAGAGCCAGGCTGAAAATATTTGTACACTGGCGGGAGCAGGAATCCACCTAACAGCAGACTATAGCGTTAAAGTCAAAACTATTCTCTTCTGTCCTAACCAATGGTAACACAAGGAAAAGTAACATAACGCAACCTAAGGAGCAGCCACCCATGTAGGTAGGCTCCCAGGAGCCAAGCAGAACACATTAGTGGAGAGTATGACGCAGAAGTGCGTAAAATAGCAGTGTATATCACGAAAGTCAGAGCTACACAATCCTAACTCACACCAACAGAACATAAACACACATAGCATAACACAACCTAACGTGCCGAGACCGTTATTGCTGCCCTCCGGGGAGACAAGCAGGTCATACTAGAGCACAGTAGAGCCCAGAAGTCCACCGAATAGCAGCGTCTAACACAAAAGTCAAAGCGAACCTAACCAAACGTAGCATAACGTAACCTAGCCAAACGTAACCCAGCACAGCCCAACGTGACTGTGCCACTATTGCTCACCTGCCCAGAGCAAAGCAGGACATATTAGAGCACAGTTGAGCGCCGGAATTCACTGAATAGTAGAGTATAGCACAAAAGTCAAAGCCAACCTGGCCAAACCGAATGAAACCTATCATGGCAAAACGTAACAAGGCTAAACCTATCATGCCACGACCGACGTTGCTGGCCTCCCCAGAGTCCAGTTGGGTGTAGGAGAGCAACGAGCAGCAGTAACATGCGCCGAATAGAAGCGCTGCACTCCGCAGCGCCAAGTAGAGAATATTAGTGCACAGTAGAACACAGAAATCCTCCGAACGGGAGTGTATAGCCCAAAAGTCGAAGCTATCCTCTCCTAACATTTCCAAACGTAACATTAGCAAACCTGGCATAGCAAACCCTATCGTGCCACGACCACTATTGCTAGCAAAGCTTGGTAAAGCACAGTAGAGCGCAAAAAGACACCAAATAGGAACGTATTGCACAAAAGTCAAAGACATTCTAACTCAGCCAGACAAAACCTAACACATCCAAACGTAGAATAGCTAAACCTAACTAGACAAGACCTCTATCGCTGGCCTCCCCAAAGCGAAGCAGAACAGGTTAGAGCACTGTAGGGCGCAGAAGATCACGGAAGAGTCGTGTATAGCACAAAAGTCAAAGTCATCCTGACCAAACATAGCCTAACCTGAGCTAACAAGTCGTAACTCAACTCAACCAATCGTGCCAGGACCTCCATTTCTGGCCTCCGCAGGGACAAGGAGATGACAGTAGAGCAACGCAGAACGGAAATATCAAACGAATAGCCGTGTATAGCGCAAAAGTCAAAGCCGTCCCTATAAACGTAACGTAACCCAACAAAACCTGCCACGTCCGCTGTTGCTGGCCACCACATTGTCAAGCAGTTGCTAGTGGAGCTATACAGTGCACAGGTATCTACCGAAGAGCAGTGTATACCACAAAAGTAAAAGCTACCGTAAGCAAACCTATCATATCCCAGCCAAACCAAGCGTAACTTAACTCAACATAGCCTGAGAAGACCACCATTGCTGGCCTCTTCAGTGCCGAGCAGAGTACAGTATTGCAACGTGGAGCGCAGAAATCCACCGAATAGCAGTGTATAGCACAAGAGTCTAAGCTACCCTGTCCTAACCTAACCAAACGAAACATAACCGAGCGTTGCTTAACTCAAAGTAACGCGCCGAGTCCACTACTTCTTGCATCCACAGAGCCAAGCAGAATATGCAAAGCGCAGTTGATCGCAGTAATCAACCTCATTGCAGTGTGTAGCACAAAGGTCAAATATGTCTTAACCTAACCTGTCCTAACCTAACCTAACCGAACGTAGCATAAATAAGCGTAACGTGCCGAGAATACTAATGCTGGACTCCGCAGAGTCAAGCAGAGCATATTAGAGTAATGTAGGGCGCGGAGATCCACCGAATAGCGGTGTGTAGCATAAAAGTCGAAGCTTCTCTATCATAACATGACCAAACGTAACATAACCAAACGTTATCTATCTCACCCTAGCGTGCCGAGACCACTATTTCCGGCCTCCCCGGAGCCAAGCAGAACATTCTAGAGCACAGTAGGTCGCAGAATACCGCCAAACAGCAATGCAAAGCACAAATGTCAAACGTAACATAATCGAGCCATGCCTATCGTAACGTATCCAAACTTAGAGTAACTAAACCTAACGTGCCGCGACCACTATTGCAGGCTTCCCCGGATGCAAGCAGAATATGGTTGAGTACAATAGACCACACAGGTACATAGGGTGGCAGTGTATAGCACGAAGGTCAAATGCATCCTAACCTAACCCAAACAACCTTAACCTGACTAAACGGAACCTGACACAGCCTAACGCGCCGCGTACTCAATTCCTGGAATTCCCAGCGCCAAGCAGAGAGTATTAGAGCCCAGTAGAGCGCAGAAATCCAACGAACGGCAGTGTACAGCACAAAAGCCAAACCCATCCAAGCCAGACCCAACTAAACCAAACCTAACCAAACGTAATCTAACCCAAACGATCGTGCGGTGACCAGTGTTGTTGGACTCCACAGAGCAAAGCAGAACATATTGGAGTAGAGTAGAGCGTCGAATCAGATATGCCGCAGGGTGTAACAGAAAGGTGAGGGATAACAAAATCTTTTCCAAACAAACGTAACATGACCAAACGTGACGTAATTCAAGCTAATGTGCCTCGGCCACTACCTCTGCCCTCCCCAGAGCAGAGCAGAAAATATCCAACGAAAAGCTGATTATACCACAGAAGTCAAGGATATCCCAGCCTAACATAGCCACATTTAATATAACCAAACGAAACCTAACTTAACCTAACCTGCCGGGAGCACTACTCCTGGCGCCAACGGAGACAAACAGAGTGTGATAGCGCACAGACGAGCGCAGAAGACCGTTCAGTACCACCGTGTAGGAAGAAAGCCTGAGCTATCAATACCAGACCCAACCTAACGAAACGAAATCAAACATAACCTATCACAAGCTATATTGCGGTGACCAGTAATGCTAGCCTCCACAGAGCCAAGCAGAACATATTGGAGTATAGGAGATATCCGAAATTCGTAGGTCGCAGAGTAATGCAGAAAGCTCAGTGCTAACCAAATCTGGTCCAAGCAAACATAACATAACCAAACGTGAACCAATTCCAGCTAATGAGCCGCAGCCGCGATCTCTCGTCACCCAAGAGCAAACCAGAGCATACGAGATCACAGTAGAGCGCAGAAATCCACCGAAAGGCGGTTTGTACCACAAAAGTCAAAAATATCCCAGCCTAACCAACCCACACACAACATAACCAAACGTAACCGAACCTAACCTAACGAGCCTATACCACAATTGCTGACATCACCAGAGCTTATCAGAATATACTAGAGCACAGTACTGAGCAGAAGTCCGCTGCATTGCAGTGCAAAGCACAATAGTCAAACAAACCCTAGCTCAACCTAAACAAGCGTGGCATAACCAAACACAACATGACACAAACCAACGCGCCGCGGAAACCATTTCTGGCTTCCCCAGCGCAAAGCAGGGAATATTAGATTGCAGTAGAGCGCAGAAATCTACCGAATAGCAATGAATATCACAAAAGTGAACAGCAGTCTGTAGCACACAAGTCAGGTATAACATAACCAAACCAGCCAAATCTAACATAACCACGGATAATCTAACCCGGCATAACGTGCCGCCAGCACTATTCCCGGTGTCCACAGAGACAAGCAGAGTGTGATAGCGCACAGAATAGCGCACAAGTCCATAGAATAGCAGTGTGCAGCACAAAAGTCAAAGCTACCCTAACCTAACACAACGAAACCTAATATAACCGAATGCAATATATCTCAACCTAACGTGCGGCGACCACTACTGCCGCCATACTAGAGTCGAGCAGCGCATAGTAGTGCAATGTAGAGCGCTGGAGTCCACCGAACTGCAGTGTATAGCCCATACGTCAAAGGCATTCTATCCTAACCAAACGAAACAAAACAAGGCAAAACGTACCCAAACACAGCCTGTCGTGCCTAGACCACTATTGTTGACTTCGCAAGGGCAAAACAGGACATACTAGAGCGCAGTAGAGCGCAGAAGGCCGCCGCATTGAAGTATAAAGCAGAAAAGTAAAAGGTACACTAACCTAACCCGTCGTAACCTAACACAGCCGAATGTGACCAATCCCAACCAAGCGTGTCTAGCACACTGTTGCTGGCCTCCCCACCACCAAGCAGGACAGAATAGAGGAGTGTAGAGCGCAGTTGCCCATGGAACGGCAGTATATAGCACGAAAGTCAAAGATATCCCAACCTAACACAAACAAACCTAGCCTAACCAAAAGTAACATGACACAACCTAACGGGCCGCGGCCACAATTTCTGGAATTCCCATAGCAATGCAGGGTATATCAAATCACAGTAGAGCGCAGAAATCCAGCGAATAGAAGTTTACAGCACAAAACTCATAGATATCATACCCAAACGTAACAAAGCGTATCATAACCAAACGCACACTATCTCAACCTAACGTGCCGAGACCACCACTTACGGCCTCCGCAGCGCCAAGCAGAGCATATTATAGCGGAGTAGTGTGCAGAAATCTATCGAACAGCAGTGTATAACACAAAAGTCGAAGTCGTCCTGATCAAATTTAACCATACCTAACCAAACGAAACGCAGCCTATCTCAACCAAACCTGCCATGACCGCTTTTGCTGGCCTCCTCAGATTCAAGCAGATTCGAGTAGAGCAGTGCAGCGCACAGATATCGACCGAAAAGCAGTGTATGGCACAAATGTCAGGGCTCTGCTGTCCTAACCTAAGCAAACTCAAGGTAGCCAATCGCATTCTAGCTTAACCTATCCTGCCGGAACACTATTACTGCCGTCCCTATGGTTTAGCAGAGTGCAGTAGAGCAGTGTAGATCGTACAAATTCTCCGAATAGCGATGTAAAGCACAAAAGTCAGGGCTATCCTGTACTAACCAAACCAATCGTAGCATAAGCAGCCTTAACGTAACCCAACCTGACGTGACACGAAGGCCAATGCTGGGCTCACAAGAGCTAAGCAGAGAATAGCAGCGCAAGGTAGAACGATGGAATCGTACGAATAGCAGTGTATAGCAAAAAAGAAAGTGTTATCCTAACGTGACATGACCTACAAAAGCCTAACCAAACGTAACCAATCCGAACCTAACGTACCTATACCACAATTGCTGGCATCCACATCGACAAGCAGCGCACATTAGAGGTGAGTAGAGCGCAGAGGTACATAGAACTCGAGTGTATAGCACGAATGTCAAAGAAATCCTTACCACAGCCAAACAAACCTTACTTAATCAAACTTAACCTAACGCAACCTAAAACGCCGCGGCCACTATTTCTGGATCTCCCAGAGAAAAGTAGGAAGAGCTAGGCCACAGTAGAGCGCAGATATCAGCCGAACAGCAGTGCACGGCACAAAAGTCAAAGCCACCCTGTCCTTACATAAACGAACGTAACAAAGCCAAACGCAACATGACACAACATAACGTGCCCAGAACACTATTGCTGACCTCACTAGAACAAAGCAAATCATAGCAGAATTATATGGAACGCCGAAATCATCCGAGTAACGGTGTATATCGCAAAATTCGGAGCCATCCTAACCAAACATAAACTAACCTACCCTAACCGCACGTAACACAGCTCAGCCAAACGTGCCACGACCGCTGCTGGTGGCCTCGCGAGAGACGAGCAGTTGCCAGTAGTGCAGCGCAAGGCGCAGATATCGGCCAAGTGGCAGTACATTGCATAAAGGCAAAGCCATACCAAGCAAACTTAGCCAAATCACGCCTAACTGAACACAACCTGACACAACCAAGTATGCCAGAACCACCATTTCTAGCAACACGACAGACGAGCAGATGCTAGTACAGCAACGCAGAGTGCAGATATCGACCGAATAGCAGCGTGCAACACAAAAGTCGATGCCATCCTAACCAAATCTAACCCAACGCATCATAACTCAACCTACCGAGCCACGACCGCTATTTCTGGTCTCCACAGAGTCTAGCAGAGTACAGTAGAGCAATATGGAGCGCAGAAATCCACCGAATGGCAGTGTAAAGCACGGAAGTCATATCTATCCTATCCTAGCATTTCCACACGTAATACAACCAAACGCAACCGTATTTAAGCCGACGTGCCGAGACCACCATCTCTGACTTCCCCAGAGCCGAGCAGAATATACTGGAGCACAGAATAGAGCGGAAAGTGACCAAATAGCCGTGTATAGCGCAATGGTCAAAGAAACCCTGAACCATCCTGTCCTACACTAACCTAACCAAACGTAGAGTAACAGAACATAACGTGCCGTGGCCTGTACTGTTGGCATCTCCAGAGCAGATCATGTCAAAGCACAGTAGAGCGGAGAAATCCAAAAAAAAGCAGTACGCAGCACAAGAGTCATAGGTAACCTATCCTATCGTAGCAAATCGTAACACTACCGAACGTAACCAAGCAATTCCAAACTTGCCGCCGCCGCAGTTGCTGCCCCTCCCCCTGATCCAGGCAAAACATGTTAGAGGAGAATAAACCGCAGAAATCCATAGAATCGCAGAGCATAGCACAGCAGTCGAAACTACCTTAACCTAACATAACCGAACGTAACATAACGGAACGTAGCAGAACCCAACCTAATGCGCCGAGACCATTATTGCTTGCCTCCCCAAAGCAAACAGAATTTCCTAGAGCACGGTGCAACGCAGATATCCACTGAACAACGGTGTATACCCCGTATGCCGAAGCACCCCAACCTTAACCCATGCTAACATAACCAAACCGAACATAACACAGCTCAACCTGACGTGCCGAGACCACCAGTACTGCCTCGGGAGAGCCAAGCAGAGTATAGCAGAGCAGTGTAGGACGCTGTAATGTTCTGAGTGGCAGTGCATAGCGCTAAAGTCAAAGCTCTCCCAACCATACATATCCAAACATAGCCTGACGAACGCAACATAACTCAACCTTTCTTGCCGCGACAAGCATTCCTGGGGTTCACAGACACAAGCAGAGATTTTCGGCGCACAATACAGTGCAGGAGTCCATAGAATCACATTGTATAGCAGAAAAATTAAAGCTATAGAAACCTTACCCATGCTAACATAAACTAGCCCAACGTATCCTAACTCAGCCTAACATGCCGCGGACAAAATTTCCGTACCCCACACAGTAAAGCAGAGCATATTATAGCACAGTAGAGTGGAGAATCCCCCCGAAAAGCAGCATGTAGCACAAAAGTGAGCGACAACATATCCTGACCTAACAAATCGTTACATTACCAAACGTACAGAACACAAACTAACGCGCCACCTCCAATATCGCTGGCCTCGCTAGAGCCAAGCAGAGTATATCAGAGAAGAGTAGGGCGAAGAAATCCACCGAAAGCAGTATGCAGCACAAAAGTCGAAGGTAACGTATCCTAACCCAGCCAATCATGACACTACCAAACGTATCACAGCTCAACATAAAGTGCCGAGCGCACTATTGCCGGCTTCCCCGATGCCAAGCAGAGCATATTAGATCACATCAGAGCGCAGAAATCCACAGCATAGCAGTTTATAGCACAAAAGTCAAAGCTATCCTCTCTTAACCTAACCAAACGTAACATCAGCGGACGTACCGTAACACAACCAGACGTGCCGCGACCAGCACAGCTGGCCTCCACAGAACCGAACAGAGCATAATAGTGGAGAGTAGGGAGCAGAAATCCATGGATTCTGCGTGTAAGGCAGAAAGATAGAAGCTATCCAAACCTCACCAGGGCATACGTAACCTAACCAAACGTATCCTATCTCACCCTATCGTGACGAGACCTCTATTACTGGCTTCCCCAGAGCCAAGCAGAACATATGAGACCACAGTAGTCCGCAGAAATCCACCAAATAGCAGCGCATACCGCGGTAGTAGAATTTACCCGAACCTAACCCAGAACAACATAACGTAACCAAACGTAGCCCAACTTAGCATAACGGGCCAACGCTACTACTGTTGGCTTCTCCAGAGTCGAGCAGAGTAGACTAGAGCAATGCAGAGCGCAGAAGCCTAACGAATATCAGCGTATAGATCACAAGTCAAAGTTACCCTATCGTACCCTAATCAAACGCACCCTAACTGTAAGTAACATAACACAACCTAACGTGCCAAGATCACAATTGCCGGCATCCCCAGAACCAAGCAGAGCATATTAGAGCACAGTCGCCCATGGAAATCCATCGATTAGCAGCGCAAACCACGAAAGCAGTATCTAACCGAACCCAACCCAAACGAACATAGCGTTACCAAACGTAACCTAACTCGACGTAACGGGCCGAGACCACTATTGCTGGTCGCCACAGAGTCGAGCAGAGTATAGTAGAGCAATGAAGAATGCAGAAAACCAACGAATAACAGCGTACAGCACACAAGTCGAAGTTACCGTAACCTAAACTAACCAAACGTACCCGAGCCATACGCAACATAACTTGACTTTACGCGCCGGGATAACTATTGCCGCACTCCCCGGAGCCAAGCAGAGCACATCACAGCACAGTATAGCGCAGAAATCCACCGAATAGCAGTTTACTGCACGAAAGGCAAAGCTATCCCTTCCAAACATAACCAAACGTAACATGAGCGGACGTTGTCCGTCTCAACCTAACGTGCCGAGAGCACTGTTGCTGACCTCCCCAGAGCCAAGCAGAACATGCGAAAGCACAGTAGAGCGAAGAAGTTCACCGAATAGCAGTGTACAGCACAAAAGTTAAGGCAACCCCGACGAAACTTAGCCTGACACATCCTATTCAAACGTAACATGACACAACATCACAGGCCGAGGCCATTGTTTCTGACATTCCCAGAGCCAAGCTGAAAATAATAAGGCACTGTCGGGAGCAAAAATCCGCCTCTGTTAGAGCGCTATAGGGCGCAGAAATCCACCTAATAGCAGACTATACCACTAAAGTCAAAGCTGTCCTCTCCTCAAATAACCAATTTTTACACAACGGAAGGAAACATAAATCTACCTCTCGTGCCGAGATCGCTATTGGCGCCCCCCACCCCAGAGCCAAGCAGGACATATTAGAGAACAGCAGAGCGCCGAAATCCAACCAATAACGGTGTACAGCACAAAAGTTGAATCTGTCCTAACCTAACTTATCCTAACTCAACCTAACCGAACGTAACGTGACCCAACATAACGTGCCGAATCCACTGTTGCTGGCCTTCACAGAGCCGGGCTGAGAATATTAGAGCACTGTAGGGCGCAGAAACCGACCTAGCAGCAGACTATAGCACGAAAGTAAGACCTATCGCCTCTTAACCTAGCCTATCTTATAATAACCAAACGTAAAATAATACAACCTAACGTGCCGCGAGCACGATTTCTGGCCTCCACAGAGCCAAGCAGAACATACATGTGGATAGTAGGACGCAGAAATACATAGAATTGCGGTGTATGTCAGAAAAGTCTAAGCTAACCAAACATAACCCAAAAATCAGAACATAACCAAACATAGCCTAACACAACGTAACG
>NW_016915309.1:83707-84705 GCF_001483705.2 Eufriesea mexicana | reverse complement strand
AAGCATAACACGTTACTGGAGAGTCGAACGCAGAAATCCATATAACCGCAGTGTGAATCAGAAAAGTCGTAGCCACCCAGGCCTAACCCAAACCAACGGAACATAACCAAACATAACCTGACATAGCCTAACGTTCTGAGACCGCCATTGTTGCGCTAGCCAGAGCCAAGCAGGACATGCTGGAGCGTAGTAGAGCGCAGAAGCCTACAGAATAGCAGTGTAAATCGCTGGAGTTATAGCTATGCTGACAAAGCCCAGCATGTCCCAACCTAACCGAACGTAACAGGACAAAGTAACACGCAGAAGCCACTATTGTTGGCCTCCCCAGAACCAAGCAGGACAAACCAGAGCACAGTAGAGCGCTGAAATCCAGCAAGCAGCTGCGTACAGCGTCAAAGTTAAATATATCCTGACCAAACATGGCCCAACGCAACCTAGACGAATGTAACCTGACTCAACATAACGTGCCGAGAACATTATTGCTGCCCCTCCCTGAGCAAAGCTGAAAATATTATAGCACTGTACGTGGCAGGGGTCCACCCAATAGCGGGCGACAGCACCAAAGTCAAAGCCATCCTCTTCTAACCCAACAAACCGTAACACTACCAAACGTAACCGACATCGACCTAACGTGCTGCGACCACTTTTCCTGGCCTCCACAGGGTCAAGTGCAAGACATCAGCGTAGAGGAGAACGGAGAAACCCTTATAATCGCTGTGTATAGCAGAAAAGTCAAAGCTGCCCAAGCCTAGCCCATACCAACAGAACATAGCCAAACATAGCAAAACTCAACCTAACCTGCCGAGACCTCCATTGCTACTCTTTCCAGAGCCAAGCGGAACTCGTTAGAGGAAGGTAGAGCGCAGAAAGCCGTATAATCGCTGTGTATATCAGAAAAGTCGAAGCTACCCATACCTAACCCAAACCAGCTGGACATAGCCAAACATAGCCTAACAGAAACTAACGTGCCGAATATGCTATTGCTACCCCCCCCCCCC
>NW_016915309.1:59418-83550 GCF_001483705.2 Eufriesea mexicana | reverse complement strand
TAACTCAACCTAACGTGCCGGGGTCATTATTGCTGGCATTCACGAAGCCAAGCTGAAAACGTTAGAGCGCTATAGGGCGCAGAAATCCACCTAATAGCAGACTATACCACTAAAGTCAAAGCTGTCCTCTCCTCAAATAACCAATTTTTACACAACGGAAGGAAACATAAATCTACCTCTCGTGCCGAGATCGCTATTGGCGCCCCCCACCCCAGAGCCAAGCAGGACATATTAGAGAACAGCAGAGCGCCGAAATCCAACCAATAACGGTGTACAGCACAAAAGTTGAATCTGTCCTAACCTAACTTATCCTAACTCAACCTAACCGAACGTAACGTGACCCAACATAACGTGCCGAATCCACTGTTGCTGGCCTTCACAGAGCCGGGCTGAGAATATTAGAGCACTGTAGGGCGCAGAAACCGACCTAGCAGCAGACTATAGCACGAAAGTAAGATCTATCGCCTCTTAACCTAGCCTATCTTATAATAACCAAACGTAAAATAATACAACCTAACGTGCCGCGAGCACGATTTCTGGCCACCACAGAGCCAAGCAGAACATACATGTGGATAGTAGGACGCAGAAATACATAGAATTGCGGTGTATGTCAGAAAAGTCTAAGCTAACCAAACATAACCCAAAAATCAGAACATAACCAAACATAGCCTAACACAACGTAACGTGCCCCGACCACTATTGCTAGTCTCCCGAGGGACAAGCAGAATATAGTCGAGCGCAGTGGAGCGCAGATGTCCACCGAATATCAGTGTACACTACGAAAGTCAAATCTGTCCAAACCTAAATCAAGCTGACGTAACGTAACCGAACGTACCCTAGATCAAACGATCGGGCGGATACCACTATTGCTCGCATCCACAGAGTCGAGCAGAATATACTGCAGCACAGTAGTGCGCAGAATCCCGCCGAATAGCAGTGTACAGTACAAAAGTCAAAGCTGTCCTATTCTAACCTATCCAAACGTAACGTTACCAATCGTGTCCTTACTCAGCCTAACGTGCCGAGACTACTACTGCTGGCATCCACAGGGCCATGCAGAACTTACTAGAGTTCAGTTGATCGCAGAAATCCACCATACAACAGTGTATACTACGTAAGTCGAAACTATACGTATCCACCTCAAACTAACGTAGCCCAACCGAACGTAGCATAACTGAACCTAACGTGCCGAAACCAATATTGCTGGTCTCCACAGAGTCATGCAGAGCATTGCAGAGCAATGTAGTACGCTGAAATCGACGGGATAGCAGTGTATAGCACATAGGTCAAAGTTATCCTTTCCCAACCTATCCAAACGTAACATGACTCATCCTATTCCGCCGAGACCACTATTACTGCCCTCCCCGGTGCCACGCAGAACACATTACGGCAATGTATCGCGCATGAATACGCCGAAAAGCAGTTTATACAACGAAAGGCTATGTTATCCAAACCTAACCTAGTTTAACATACCCCAAACGAACGGAGCATAACTCAAACTAGCGTGCCGAGACCACTATTACTGGCCTCCCCAGAGCCGACCAGAGTACACTAGAGCAATGTGGAGCGTAGGAATCCAGCGAATAGCGGTGTATAGACCAAAGGTCTATGCTATCCTCTCCTAACATATACAAGCATAACATAGCAAACGAAACTACACACCGTATCGCACCGCGACCACTATTGCTGGCATCCCCAGGGTCGAACAGATTACAGCTGTGCACAGTAGAGCGCAGATATCCACTGAATAGCAGTACATATCATAAAAGTCAAAGCCACCGTTGCATAACATAACCAAATATGACATAACCAGACGTAACCTGACACAAACTAACGTGCCCAGACCACAGTTAATGAGATCCCCAGAGCAAAGCAGAACTTATTAGAGCAGCGTAGGTCGCAGAAATACCCCGGATGGCAGGGTACAGCACAAGAGTTAAAGCCCTCGTTTCATAACCTAACAAATAGTAGCAGTGCCAATTGTAACATAACTCAAAATAACGAGCCTCGACCACGATTTCTGGGCGCCCCAGATTCGGGCACAGCGTAGTGGAGCACAGTAGAGCTCAAAATTCCACCTAATAACAGTTTACAGCACGGAAGTCAAAGCTATCCGTGCCTAACGCTGCGTAATCTAACCCAACCGAACGTATCCTAACACAGCCCAACGTGCCGCGGCCACTATTTCTGGCATCCAGAGGGTCGAGCAGAGCGTAGCAAATCCTTGGTGGAGCATAGAAATATACCGAAGTGCGGTGTATAGCACAAAAGTCTAGGCTACCTTATCCCAACCTCGCCAAACGTATCATAAACAAACGTAACATGACTCAACCTAACATGCCTAGAACACTATTGCTGACCTTCGAAGTGCAAGGCCGGCCGTGTTGTAGCACAGCAGATCGCAGGAAACCACCGAATAGCAGTGTACATCACAAAGGTCAAGAAACACTGACATATCTTTCATAACCTAACCTAACGAAACGTAACACGACACAACCTAGCGTGCGGAGAGCACTATTACTGGCCGTCCCAGAGACAGGCAGAACATATTAGTGCACATTACAGCACAGAATTCCACCGAATAGCAGCGTATGGCACAAACGTCTAAGCTACTCTCTCCTAGCATAACCAGACGTTTCATAAGCAAACGTAACCTATTTCATACTAAGGCGCGGAGACCACTATTGCTGGCCTCGCCGGAGGCAAACAGAAAATGTTAGAACTTTGTAGAGCGCAGAAATCCGCCGATAGCAGTGTATAGCGCAAAAGACTATACTATCCTATCCGACCATCACCAAATGTATCATAACCAAACGTAGCGTAACTCATCCTAACCTGACGAGACCGGTACTGCTGGCCTCTACACGGCCACGCAGAATATACTTGAGCCCAGCAGAGCACAGAAATCCGCCGCAATGCAGTCTAGAGCACAAAAGTCAAACGTACCCTGACATGACATGTACTAATCAAACCTACCCTAACGTAGAGTAACACAACATAACGTGACGAGAAAAGTATTGCTGGCCTCCTCAGAGCAAAGCAGAATATATTAGACCACAGTAGGTAACTCGAATCCACTACATAGGATTGTTGAGTACGAAAGTATTACCTACACCAAGCAAACTTAACCTAAGCTAATCAAACCAAACGTAACCTGACTTAAACTATCGTGACGCGACCGCCGCTGATCGCCTCCACAGAGTCTTGCGGAGTACTGTAAGGCAATGTTGAGCGCGGAAATGCATCGAATAGCGGTTTACCGCAAAAAAGTCAAAGAAGTCCTAACAAAACCTTCCTAACCTAAACCAAGGAACCGAAACCTAACACAACCTAACGTGGCGTAACCACAAATACTGGCCACCCCAGAGTCAAACCGGCATACTAGAGTACAGTAGACGGCAAATGTCCACCGAATACACGTGTACGGTACAAAAGTCTAATCCATTCTATCCTAACTTGACCAAACGTAACATAAAAGGACGTAACATTACTCAACCCAACGAGCCGATACCACTGTTGTTGTCCCCCCAGAGGCAAGCAGGATATACCAGAGCACAGTAGAGCGCAAAAGTCCGTCGCATTGTACTGTATAGCACAAAAATCGTATCTAGCCTCTCCTAACATAACCAAACGTAACACAACCAAGCGTAACTTACCTCAGAATAACGTCCCGCGACCGCTATATCTGGCATCCCCAGAGACAAGCAGAGTATTCCAGAGGACAGGAATCCAACGCATGCCAGTGCAAAACACAAAAGTGGAAGATGCACTAACCTAACGTGACCGAATCTAAACTACCCAAACGTAGCGTAACTCAACATAAAGTGATGAAATGCAAATATTGCTGGACTCACCAGAGCCAAGAGAAACATGATACAGCACAGCGGAAAACGGAAATCCATCGAATAACTATGTATAGCAAAAAAGTCAAGGCTATAGTATCCTTACCTAGCGAAACGTAACCTAACTCATATTATCGTGCCGAGAGCAATATTGCTGGCATCCAAAGAGTCAAGCAGAATATACCAGAGTACTGTAGACTGCAGAAATCCATCGAATATCAGCGTATAGCGCAAAAGCCGAAGATATCCTGACCTAACCTGACATAATCCAGCTTAACCAAACGCAGCATCGCTCAACATAACGTACCGCGACCACTCCTGCTGTCCTCCCCATGTCCAAGCAGAGTATACCAGACAGAGCAGGGCGCAAAGGTACACCGAATTGCTGTGTATGGCACAAATGTCGAACACACCCTGAACTTATCTGACCTAACATATCATACCCAAGCGTAGTATAACTGAACATTACGTGGCGAGACCGATATTGCTGGCGTCCCCAAAGCCAAGCAGAGAATATTAGAGCACATTGGAATGCAGAAATCCACTTAATAGCAGTGTATAGCAAAAAAGCCAAAGTAGCATTACCTAACATAGCCAAACATAACATAACCAAACGTCACACAACTCAACCTAACATGACGAGGCCACGCTTGCTCGCCTCCACAGAGACAAGCCGAATGTACCAGGAGGATGTAGTGCGCAGATATCCGCCGCATGGTAGTGTAGAGCACAAACGTTGAAGGTACCTTAATCGAATAGCATAGAAGTCGAAGATACTCTGACCAAACCTTACCACACCAAACACAAACTATCACATCATAGAACAATATAACGTGCCGCGACCACCGCTTCTGCCCTCCCCTGAACCAAGCAGGATATATTAGAGCACAGCACATCACAGGAACCCACCGAATAGCCGTGTATGGCACGAAAGCCAAAGCTGTCCTAACCAAAACCTAACGCAATGTAACCTAATCAAACGTAACCTGTCCCAAACCGACGTGCCACGAACACCATTGCTCGCCACCCCAGTGTCGGGCAGACTATAGTAGAGCAATATAGAGCGTGGAAATGGACCGTACAGCGGTGTTCGGCGTATACGAAGAAGAAATCCTGACCGAGGCTGCCTAACCGGGCCAAACGAAAAAAACCTATCTCAAAATGACATACCGAGACCACCTTCACTGGCAACCGCAGAGCCAAAGGGGACAAATTACAGCACAGTAGATGGCAAAAATCCACCGAATAACAGCGTATGGCGCAAAAGTCTAATATACTCTATCCTAACCTGGCCAAACCTAACACAAGAGAACGTAGCGTAACTTAACCTAGCGAGCCGAGACCACTATTGCCGGCCTCCCCAGCGCCAAGCATGACATACTAGAGCACAGTAGATCGCAGGAGTCCACCGCAAAGCAGGGTATAGCACGAAATTCGAACCTATCCTGATCAAATTTGGCCTAACCTAAGCAAGCCAAACGTAACCAAACCCAAACTAACGCGCCACGACCACTAACTTTCGCCTCCACAGAGTCGATCAGAGTATGGTAGAGCAATGTAGAGCGCAGAAATCCGCCGGATAGCAGTGTATCGCACATAAGTCGAGGATATCCTAACATAACCTCACCTAACCTGACCTAACTGGACGTAGCATAGCCCAACACCGCGGGCCGCGAACACTGCTGCTGGCCTCCGCATAGCAATGCAGTATGTACTAGAGCACTGTAGATCACATAAATCCTCCGAGTAACGGTGTACAGCGCAGAAGTCAAAGATATCCTAACACAGCATGACCTATCCTAACTTAACCAAACGCAGTATAGCACAACATAACGAGCCCCGGCCGATATTGATGGCCTCAGTGGGGACAAGCAAGGAATATTAGGGGACATTAGAGTGCCGAAATCCAACGAACTGCATTGTGTGGCAAAAAAGTCATAGCAATCATATCTTAACCTAGCCAAACGTTACAAGAACGTACGTAACCTTATTCAACCGAACGCACCGGGGCCACATTTGCTGGTGTCCACAGAGACAAGCATGGAATATTACGGCAAAGTAGAATGCAGAAATCCTCAGGATAGCAGCGTATAGAATAAAAGTCGATGCAATCCTAACCAAACCTAACGGAGCATAACCTAAGCAAACGTAACGTATCTCAACCTAAGGTGCCGCGACCATAATTCCTGGCGCCCACAGAGACAAGCAGAATGTGATATAGCACTGTAGAGCGCTGAAATACACAGAGCAATAGCGTTTGGCCCAAAGGTCAAATCTGTCCTCTCCTCACCGAACCAAACGACACATTCCCGAACGCAACCTAACTAAGACTAATGTGCCACGACCACTATTGCTGGCGTCGCCGGAGACAAGCAGAATATGATAGAGCACAATAGAGCTAAGAAGTCCATAGGATAGCTGTGTTGAGCACAAAAGTCAAAGCTATCCTGACCAAACACAAAATGGCCTAACTCGACCAAACGTAATCTAACTCAACCCAACGTGCCGCGACCAGTATTTGTGGCACCCAAAGAGCGAAGTAGAGCATAATAGAGGAGAGTAGAGCGCAGAAATCCGCCTAATAGCAATGTACAGCGCAAAAGTGAAACATATCCCAACCCAACGTGTCCTACACTATCATAGCCGCACGTAACCTGACCCAACCCGACGTGCCACGACGACTACTGCTCTCCACAGGGGAGCCAAGCAGATTGCAGCAGAGCAATGTAGAACGCTGGAATCGAACGAATAGCAGCGTATAGCACAAAATGCGAAGATATTCTCTCCAAACCTCTCAAATCGTAACATAACCAAACGTATACTAACTCAAACTAACGTGCCGCGACCACCATTACTGGCCACACCAGAGACTGGGAGTGTAGGGAGGAGCAATGTTGAGCGCAAAAATCCACCGAACAGATGTGTATTGCACAAAAGTCAAAGCTATCCTGTCCTAGCATATCCTCACGTAATATAACCAAACGTTACGTAACAGAACCTAACGTGCCGAGACTACTATTGCACGCCTCCCCAGAGCCAAGCAGAATATACAACAGCAAAGCGGAGCGCAGAAACGCAACAGATATCGGTGTATAGCACAAGAGTCCAAGATAGCCTAGCCTAACCTGACGTAACCGAACCAAACCAAACGTAGGATAACTAAACACGACGAACCGAGACCGCTATTTCTGTCCTGCCCAGAGTCCAGAATAGTGTAGTAGAGCAATGCATAGCGCAGAAATCCGCCACACTCAAGTGTAAAGCACAAAAGTCAATTCTATCCTAACCTAACTTGACATAACCTAACCCAACCAAAAGTGTGACAGCACAGACAGACGTGCCTGGACCTCAGTTGGTGGCCTCCACATCGCCAAGCAGGACATACTAAAGGAGGGTAGCGCGCAGAAGTGAGCAGACTGTCAGTGTGTAGCATAAAAGTTAAAGCTATCCGATCCAAACCGACCCGAACGAAACGTAACTCAACCTGCCGTGCCGAGACCTCCCTTGCAGGCATCCCCAGGGTCAAGCAGAACATACTGCAGAAAGCCAACATGTAGCAGTGTATAGCACAGAAGTCAAAGATATACTAACCCGACCTGACACAACCGTGCCTAACCAAACGTAGAATGAATGAACCTAGCGAGCCGAGACCTTTATTGCTGTCCTCCTCAGAGCCAAGCAGAAGCTGTTTGAGCACAACAGAAAGCAGATGTCGACCAAGCAGCATTGTGTAACACAAAAGTCATGGCTATCATATCCTAACCTAGCCAAGCGTTACATGTACGTACGTAACCATATTCAACCTAACGCGCCGAGACAACTATAGCTGGCCTCCCCAAGGTCAAGGAGGGGATATGAGAAAACAGTAGAGCGCAGAAGACCGCGGATAGCAGTGTACAGCACAAAGGTCAAAACTACCCTATCCTAACATCACCAAAGGTAACATAACCGAACGTAGCATGACCTAAACCAAATGTGCCGCGAACACTATTGCTACCCTCCACATGTCCAACCAGAATATAGTAGAGGCCGGCTGAACGCAGAAGTCCACCTAGAAACAGTTGACACCACAAAGTCAAAGCCATCCAGGTTTAGGCCAGAATAACGTAACCTAACCAAACGTAGTATAACTCAACCCACCGAGCCGAGACCATTATAACTGGGATCCCCAGGGACGAACAGAGCATAGTTGTGCAACGTAGAGCGTGGTAATCCACCGAATAGCAGTCTATGGCACGAAATTTGAGGTTACACTCTCTTGACCCAAACAACGTAACGTAACAAACCGTAATCTATGCATCCTAACGTGCCGAGACCACTATTGCTGCCCTCTTCAGATACAAGCAAAACATATTAGAGCAGAGTAGAGCGCAGAAATGCACGGATAGCAGTGTATAGCACAGAAGTTGAAAACATCGTAACCTTACCTGACCAAACCTAACCTTTCCAAACGTAGTGTAACTAAACATAACGTGACGGGGTCAATATGGCTGGCCGCCCCAGAGGCACGCAGAATATGTTAGACCACAGCAGAAAGCAGAAATGCACCAAGTAGCAGTGTATAGTACAAAAATCATAGTAGCATAGCCTAGCCTAGCCAAACGCAACATAACCAGAAGTATCCTATTTCAACCTAGCATGACACGACCTCGATTGCAGGCACCCACACATAAAAGCAGAATGTATTAGAGCACAGTAGATCGCAGAAATCTACGGAACAGCAGTGTATAGCACCTTGGTCAATGCTATCCATGAAGAAACTTACCAAACATAGGCTACGCAAACGTAACATGGATAAACGTAACGTGCCGAGACCAATATTCCTGGAATTCTCATGGCCAAGCAGAATATAATATAGCACAGCAGGGCGCAGAAATCCGCCGAATGTGAGTAGATGACACAAAAGTCAAAGCCGTCCTAACAAAACCTAACCTTACCTAACACAGCCGAACGTCACCTAACACAGCCTATCGCGCCCTGAACACTATTGCTGGCCACCCCAGAGCCATGCTGAGCACATTAGAGGAGAGTGGAGCGCAGAGGTCAGAAGAATCGCAGTGTACGTGAGAAGACTCCGAGCTATCCAAGCGCAAACCAAGCCAGCCTATGCTAACCAAACGTAGCATAACTCAACATAACGTTCCGCGACCACGATTGCTGGACTCCCTGGTTTCAACCAGAATATATAGGAGCACAGTAGAGCGCAGAAATTCACCGAACAACAGTGTATAGCACGAAAGCCAAAGCTGTCCTTGCCGAACTTGTCCTAACATTATATAACGAAACGTATGCTAACACAACCTAACGCGCCAAGACCAATAATTCTGGCATTCTCAGCGCCACGCAGAGTATAGTATAGCAGCGTGGAGCGCAGAAATCCTCCGAATAGAAGTATATAGCACGAAAGTCGGTCCTACCCAGTCCTAATGCAACCAAACGTAGCGGAATTCTACCTAACGTGGCGCGACCACTATCGCTGGCCTCCCCATCGCCAAGAACAACGTGATAGAGGAGAGTAGCGCGCACAAGTCCACAGACTGGTAGTGTAAAGCACAAAAGCCAAAGATACCCTGACCTAGCCTTCCCTAGGCTGGTCCTACCAAACGTAGCGTAACGCAACACAAGTTGCCGTGACTACCATTGCTCTCCTGAACAGAGCCAAGCAGAGAGAATTAGATCAATGTGGAGAGCAAAAATCCACAGAAATGCCGTTTACAGCATAAAAGTTGGAGCTATCCTAACCAAACGTTGCCAAACTTAAGCTAACCACACGTAACATATCTCAACCTAACGTTCCGCGACCACAATTCAGGCGCCCACAGGGACTAGCTGAGAGTGACACTGCAGAGTAGAAGGCAGATATCCACCGAGTAAGAGAATATAACACAAAGGTCAATGCTATGCTCTCCTAACCTAAACAATCGACGCATACCCAAACATAGCCTAACAAAGTCTAACTTCCCGAGGCCACTATTACTAGAATCCCCAGAGCCAAGCGGAAAACGTTAGAACACATTAGAGCGCAGGAAGCCACCAAAGAGCAGCGAAGGGCACAAACGGATAAGGTACCCGAACATTGCCTGACCTAATCTGTCCAGACGGAACGTAGACCTACTAAAGTAACGAGCCGAGTCCACTATTGCCGGCTACCCCATCTCCCAGCAGATCATATTAAATGGGAGTTCAACGCAGAAGTCCATGCAATGGCAATGTATTGCAGAAGAGTCGAAGCTAACCTATCCCAACCCAGGCTATCCTAAGCTTACCAAACCTAACGAAACAGAATCTAACGTTCCGTGACCACTATTTCTGGCATCCCAGAGCCAAGCAGAACATACTAGGGCGCAGTTGGGCGTAGAAGTCCACCGCAATGCCGTGTACAGAACAGAAGTCATAGATATCCTAACCTAACCCATAAAAACCCAAACAAACCAACCGTAACCTAACACAAACTAACGCGCCGCGGCCATGATTTGCGCCCTCTTCAAAGCAAAGCAGTGCATAGTAGATCACTGTATTGCGCGGAAATCCACCGAACAGCAGTTTACAGCGCAAAAGTCAAAGTTATCCTAGCCTAACCTATCCAAACATAACATAGCCTAACGTAACGTATCTCAACTTAACGAGTCTAGGCAATTACTGCTAACCTACACAGAGCCAATAAGAATATCCCAGAGCACAGTAGAGTGCTGAAGTCCACATCATTGCAGTGTAACTCAGCCTAACATGCCGATACCGCTCTTGCGGGCCTCCACAGTGGCACACAGAGCATATTAGAGCAGAACAGCACACGGAAATACAACGAATTGCAGTGTATAGCTCAAAATTCATATCCACTCTTGCCTAACCTAACCAAACTTAATATAACCAAACGTAGCCTAACACGACCTAACGTTTCTAGACCACTATTCCTGAATTCGACACAGCCAACCACAATATACTACAACACAGTAGAGCGCAGAAATCCGCCGCAATGCAGTGCAAAGCACATAATTTGAAGAAATCATAACCCAACCTAACCAAACGTAGCCTAACTAAACTTATCGCTCCTATACGACCATTTCAGGCACCACCAGAGCCAAGCTGAAAATATTAGAGCACGGAAGAACGCAGAAATCAGCCGAATAGCATTGTACAGCGCAAAAGTGACAGCTTGCCCCTGTCGCGCTAACAAATCGTAATGCAACCAAACGTAACCAGACTCAATCTAACGTAACGAGACCACCAATTTTGACCTCGCGAGGGCCAAGCAGAATCTACTAGAGCACAGCAGAGCGCAGAAATCCATCGCATTTTAGTGTACAGCACAAAAGTCAAAGGTAGCCTATCCTAACCCAAAGAAACGTAACCTTGCCGTACGTAACCTATTTCCACCTAACGCGCAGCGTCCACTGTTTCTGCCCTCCCAAGAGCAAAGCAGAGCATACTACATCACAGTAACGTGCGGAAATCCACCGCACGGTAGTGTACAGCACACAAAGCAAGGCTATCCTGGCCTAACCTAACAGAACATAGAATAACGGAACGTAACGTAACTCCATCTAACCACCCTACACCACTGTTGCTGACCTCCACAGATCCAAGCAGAATATACTACAGCACAGTAGCTAACAAACATTCGCCGTGCTTCATTGTGTAGAACACAAGTCAAAGGTATCCTAACCTATACTGGCCTAACCTAACCCAGCCAAACGTCGCTTATATCAGAGTAACGCGCCCATGCAACCATTGCTGACCCTCCCTGAGCCTAGCTTTACATATCAGACTAAAGTGGAGCGCCGAAATCCACCGAATGGCAATGTATAACATAAATGGCAAGGTTACCCCCTCCTAACATATACAATCATTACATACTCAAACGTAACCGAACTAAACCTAACTTGCAGCGGCCACTATTGCCGGCCTCACCAGAGTCAGGCTGCGTATAGTAGAGCACTGTAGGACTCAGGAATCAACCAAATAACGGTCTATGCCGAGAAAGTCAAAGCTACCCAAACTTAGCCCTAACAAGTCACCTAATCAAACGTAACGTAGCTCAGCCTAACGTGCCGATACCACTATTGCTGGCCTCCCCAGGGCCAAATAGATCATATTAGGGCACAGTATAGCGCAGAAGTTCATGGAATAGCAGTATATAACACAACAGTCAATGCTATGCCCTTCTAACCTAACTAAACGTAGCATGACCAAACGAAGTCAAAATCAAACTAACGTACCTGGACAATTATTACTGGCCTCCCCAGAGTAGGGCAGAGTATAGTAGCAAAATGTAAAGCGTAGAAATACGACGAATAGCGGCGTATAGCACAAAAGCCGCAGCTACCCTATACTAACATCCCCAAACGCAATAAGGTCAAACGCAATTTAAATTAACCTAACGGGCCGAGACCAACATTGCTGGATTTCCCAGAGCCAAGTAGATTACTCCATGGCACAGCAGAGGGCAGAATTCCACCGAAAAGCAGTGTACAGCACAAAAGTCAGAGCTAACCTAACCAAACGTATCCCAACCTAACATAACCACACGTAACATGACACAACCTGACGTGCCACGACGACTATTGCTGGCCCCGCGGGAGTCTAGCATAGTACAGCACAGCAATATAGAGCGCAGGAATTGACGGAATAGTAACGTACAGCACAAAAGGCAATGCTAACCAAACGTAACCAAACCTAACATAGCCAAACGGAACGGGAGTAAATTATGCTAGGGCACAGCGGAGAGCAGAAAACCACAGAGCAGCAGTGTATAGCAAAAAAGTCAAGGCTATCCTTACCTGACCCATGCTAAAGTAACATAGCCAAACGTAACCCAACTAAAACTAACGTGCCGTGACTACTGTTTCAGGTTTCAGAGCACAGTAAAGCGCAAGTATCCGCCGCATTGCAGTGTAAAGCGCGAAAGTCAAGTATATCCTAACCTTACCTAACGTAACCTAACCTAATCCAAGGTAGCCTATCTCTGCATGCCGGCCGAGATCACACTTCCTGGCCTTCCCAGAGCAAAGCTGAACATATTAGGGCGCAGGAGGGTGCAGAAATCCGCCGAATAGTAGCGTATAGCACGAAAGTCTAAGACATCATAATCAAACATATCCCAGCCTTACCTGACCCAACGCAACCTAATCTGACAAAACGTAATCTAACTGTACCTAACATGCCGCGACCAGTATTGCTGACCCCCACAGAGTCTAGCAGAGTTTATTAGTGGAGAGTAGAACACAGGAATCCAAAGGATCTGAGTGTTTAGCAAAAAAGTCGAGACTAACCGAACCTAACCAAAGAAAGTATAACATAGCCTAACGTATACTATCTCTACGCAATGTGCCGAGATCACTATTGCTGGGACCACAAGAGCCAAGCAGAACATACTAGAGCGCAGTAGATCGCAGAAATTAACCGCAACGCAGCTCATAACACAAATGTCAAAAATAACCTGGCTTAACCTAAGCAAACCTAACCTAAGGGAACATAACGTAACTCAAACTAACGTGTAGCGACCACCACTGCCTGCGTCCCCAGGGATAAGCAGAATATGATAGAGCACAGTAGAGCACAGATGTACATAGGACGGCAGTGCTGAGCACAAAAGTCAAAGCATCCATGCTGGAACATAGCCAAACGTACATAAACAAGCGTAACCTAACACAAACTGCCTTGCCGGGAACACTATTTTTGGCCGCAGCAGAACAAAGAAGAGTATACTAGAGCAAATAAGAGCACAGAAATTAACCGCGCTGCAGCTCGTATCACAAACGTCAAAAGCATCTTGGCCAAACCTGAGCAAACCTAGCCTAACCAAAAGTAACATGACTCAACCTAACGTGACGCGACCACCATTGCTTGCGTCCCCAGGAACAAGCGGAATGTGATAGAGCACAGTAGAGCGCAGAGGTCAATAGGATAGCAGTGCTGAGTACAAAAGTCAAGGCTATCCAACCCTGCCCCAACTCAATCTGGCCTAACCAAACGTAATGTAACTAAACATAACGTGCCGTTACCAGCATTGCTGGACTCCACAGAGCCAAGCAGAATATACTACAGGACAGTAGAGGGCAGAAATTAACCACGTTACAGTTCATATCACAAATATCAAAGAAATCCTGGCCAAAGCTCACCAAGACTGGCTTAACCAAACGCAACTCGACTCAACCTAACGTGTCGGGACCAGTATTGCTGACCTCCCCAGAGATAAGCAGAACATATTAGTGCAGAGTAGGGCGCAGCTATCCGCCGAATAGCAGTGTATAACACAAATGTATTACCATCCTATCCTAACTTAACCAAACATAACGTAACCAAACGTAAAACAACTAATCCCAATATGCGGAGACCATTATTGCTGCCTTCCACATAGCCAAGCAAAACACACAAGAGGGGAGTAGAGCGCAGAGATCCATATAATCGCAGTGCATAGCACAATATTCAGAGCTAACATGTCCTAACCTAACCAAATGGAAATAACCCAAAGTAGCGTAACTCAACCTAACGTGCCGAGACCACTACTGCATGCCTCCACAGAGCCAAGCAGAATGCACTAGAGCGGAGCAGAGCGCAGGGATCAACCGCATTGCAGTGTACAGCACAAGAGTCAATGGTATCCTAACCAAACATGCCCTAACCTGACACAATCGCACATAGCCTATCAGAAATAAACGTGCAGGGACTACTATTTCTGGCATCCCTAGCGCCAAGCTGAGCTTATTAGGGCTAGGTAGATCGCAGAAATCCGCCGAATAGCAGTGTAAAGCACAAAAGACAAAGATTTCCTAACAAAACTCAACCTAACCTGACCTAACCGAGCCTAACCTAACTCAACCTGACATGGGAGGACCACTATTGCTAGCCACCCCAGGGACAATCAGTGCATAATCGAGCGCAGTAGAGAACAGAAATCCACCGTATTGTAATTTATAGAGCAAAAGTCAGGGATATAGTGACGGAACAATGCCTAACATAAACTAGCAGAACGTATAATAACATGAACGAGCGTGCCGTGACCACAATTTCTGGTGTAACCAGAACATCGCTGCTGAGCACAAGAGTCAAAAGTACCCTAAGCTTACGCTACCTATCCTAGGCCAACCGAACGCAATATAACAACACCATGCGTGGCGCAGCCAGCATTGCGGGCCTCCACATAGCCAAGCAGGGCATAGTAGGGGAGAGTAGAGCGCAGGAATTCATAGAAACGCAGTGCATAGCGGAAAAGTCGAAGCTATGGAAACCTAACCAAAGGTAACGTAACCAAACCAGGCGTAACCGATCTCAACCTTACGTGCCGAGACAGCTACTACTGGCCTACCCAGAGACCAGCAGTGTAGGAAAGAGCATCGTAGATCGTAAAAATCCTCCGAATGGCAGTGTATAGCACAAAGTCAAAGGTATCCTAAACTAACCTAACCAAATGGAACGTAACCAAACGAAATCCAACTGATCCAAACGTGCCGAGAGCCCTATTGCTGCTTTCCTCAGAGACAAGCAGAACAAACTAGAGGAGAGAAGAGCGCAGAATCCATAGAATCGTAGTACACTGAAAAACAGTCAAAAGCTAACCTATCCTATCGTAAGCAAGCGTAAATAACCCACTGTAGCACAGCACAACCAAACGTCCCGAGACCACTATTGCTTGCCACCCCAGAGCCAAGCAGAATGCACTAGAGCACAGTAGAACGCAGAAATCCAACGCATTGCAGTGTATAGCACAAAAGGCAATGATACCATGGCCTAACCTGTCCAATCGGGAACCAAACAAACATAGCATATCTCAAAGAAGCGTGCAGGGACTACAATTTCTGGCCTTCCCAGAGCCAAGCAGAGCTCGTTAGGGCAACGAAGACCACAGAAATCCACCCAATAGCAGTGTGTAGCACAAAAGCCAAAGCATTCCTGACCAAACTTAGCCAAACCTGACCGAACCAAACGTAACTTAACTTACACTGACGTGGCACGACCACCATTGCTGACCTCCCAGAGCCAAGCAGAGGCTAGTAGAGCGATATAGAGAGCATAAATCGGCGTCAAATCAGTGTATGGCACAAAGGCAAAAGCGATCCTAACCAGACCTGACCTAACGTAGCCCAACCAAACGTAATCTAACTAATGCTAACGTGCCGCGACCAGTATTGCTGGCCTCCACAGAGATAAGCAGAGCATAGTACAGCGCAGTAGAGCACAGAAATCCACCGCATTGGAGCGTACAGCGCAAAAGTAAAAGCTACTCTGCCCTAGCATAGCCAAACCTGTCATAAGCCATCGTAGCCTAACCCAACCTACCGCACCGAAACCACGAATGCTGGCGTATCCAGGGCCAACCAGAATATAGTAGTGCAAAGCCGAGCGCAGGTATCCTCCGAGCAGCAGTATATGGCACGAAAGTCAATGATAACCTGACCGAGCTTTGCATATACTAACCCAACCAAACGTAACATAACAAAACCTATCGTTCCGTGAGCACTATTGCTGGCTTCCACAGATTCAAGCAGAAAATGTTAGAGCACAGTGGAGCGCAGGAATCCTCGGGCAGCAGGGTATAGCACAAAAGTCTAAGGCACCCTATCCCAACCTCACAGAACATAACATAGCCAAACGTTGCCTAACTAAACCGATTTTGCCACGACCACTATTGCTCGCAAACCCAGTGCCGATTTGAGAATAGTATGGCAATTCTGGAGGCGGAGATCCTCCGAATAACAGCGTATGGCACAAAATGCAAACAAACCACTACTAAACCTTCCTAGCCAAATCCAACGGTTCGTAAACATCCTCAAACTCACGTGCCGAGACTACAATTTCTGGCAGCTCCAAAGCCAAACAGAATATAATACAGCACAGCACAGCGCAGAAATCCACGGCACTACAATGTATAGCACAAAAGCCACAGATATCCCAACACACCCTGTGCTATCCTAACCTAACCAATTCTAGCCTATCTCAGAGTGGCGTGACGATACCACTATTGCTGGCACTCCCAGAGCCAAGATGAACATATTAGGGCGCAGTAGAGTGCAGATATCCGCCGAATAGCAGTGTATAGCACGAAGGTCTGAGACATCCTACCCAAACGTATCCCAGCCTTAGCCAACTGAACGGAACATAACTCAACCTATCGTGCCACGTCCAATACTTCTGGCCTCCCCAGAGTCTAGGAGTGTATGGTAGATCAGTGTAGAGCGCAGAAGTCCACAGAATAGCAACGCATAGCACGAAAGTAATTGCTGCCCTGTCCTAACCTAACCAAACCAAATATAAGCAAATGTAGCCTAACTCAACATAACGTGCCGAGACTACCATTGCTGGCATCGTCAGAGCCAATCAGAACATGTTAGCGAACAGTAGATCGCAGAAGTCGTCTGCATAGCGGTATATAGCACAAAAGTCTATGCAATCCTCTCCTACCCTAACGAAACGTAAGGTAGCCAAACGTAGCCCATATAAGGCTAACGTTCCGGGGCCAGTATTACTGGCCTTCCCAGTGTCGAGCAGGGTATACTAGGGCAATGTATAGATTAGAGAGCCACCGAGAAGCATTATAGAGCCCGAAAGTCACAGATACCCTGACCAAACTTGACCCAATATAACCCAACCGAACGCCGACTAACTAAACCTAACGAGCCGAGCCCACTATTGCTGGCCTCCACAGAGCCAAGCGGAACATGTCAGTGCACAGTGGAGCGCAGGAATCTACCGAATGGCAGTGTGCAGAACAAAGGCCAAAGCCATCGTAGCGAAACCAAACCCAACGTGTCCTTACTAAACGTAACATAACTCAGACAATCGTGCCACGGCCACTATTTCTGCCCACCCCGGTGTCGATAGGAGTATAGCAGAGCAGCATAAAACGCAGAAGTCCACCGAATAGCAGTGTATAGCTCAAAGGTTAAGGTTATCACATCCTATCGTAACGAAACGTGACACCGCCAAGCGCAACATAATCCAACCTAACGTGCCTAGACCACTATAGCTGACATCCCCATAGCCAAACAGAACATATTGGAGGACAGGAATGCGCACAAGTCGACACGGTGGCAGCGTATAGCAGAAAAGTCAAAGGAATCCTAACCTGACCCCAACTAGCCTAACCGAACCAAACGTAACGTAACACAAACTAACGTGCCGAGAACAGCATTGTGTTGCTGGCCCTCCGGATGCGAAGCTGAACATATTAGAGCGCAGTAGAGTGCATATGTCGGCCGAATAGCACTGTACAGCGCAAAAGCCATAGCTACCTTGGCGTAACATATACAAACATAACATGACCGAACGTAACCTAACCCAAACTGACGTGCCTAGACAACTATTTCTGGCCTCCACAGAGCTAAGCGGATTATATTAGAGGAGAGCAGGACGCAGAAATCCATGGAATAACAGTGTATAGCACAAAAGTCAAAGCTATGCTAACCTTACCTGACCTAACATAACCTAACCAGATGTGGCGTAACTCAACATCACGAGCCGATACCACTATTGCTGTGTCTCGCTGAGCCAAGCTGACCATATTAGAGTACCTTAGATTGCAGGAATCCGCTTAGTGGCAGTGTACAGCACATAAGTAGAAGCTCTCCTCTCCTAACCTAACCAATCGTAACATACACAAAGGTAAAATGTCTCAACCGGACGTGCAGCGACGACTATTGCTGGCGTCGCCGCAGACAAACAGGGCATATAAGAACAAAGTAGGGAGTAGAAATCGAACGACTCGATATGTATAGCGCAGTTGTCAAATCCATCATAACCAAACCTAACATACCTAGCCTAACCAATCGTAGCCTAACTCAGACTATCGTGTCACGACCACTATTGCTGGCCAGCACAGAGAGGAACAGAGGATAGTATGGCAATGTAAACCGCAGAAATGCATCGAACGACAGTGCTTAGCACAAATGTCAAAGCTATCCTCTCCTAACGTAACCAATCGTAGCATGAGAAAGCGTAACCAAGCACTACCGTACGTGCCGCGACCGCTGTTGCTGGCCTCACCAGAGCCAGGCAGACATATTACAGGAGATGGGACAGCCGAAATACAGATAATCGCAGGGTACATCAGAAAAGTAGAAGCTATCCAAACCGGACCAAAGCATACATAACGCAGCCGAACGTGACCTAACACAGCCCAACCTACCGCGGCCACAATTTCCTGCCTCCACAGGGCCAAACATTAGTCAAAATAGTCAAAGATATCCTGCATAACCAAAACAAGCCTAACCTAACCAAACGTAACCTAGCCCTAACTAGCGCGCCGCGGCCGCTATTTGTGAACTGCCCTGAGACGATCTGGGTAGAGTAGGGCAATGTAGAGCCCAGACATCAAGCGAATGGTAGCGTAAATCACAAGAGCCGAAGCAATCCTATCCTATCCTATCGAAACGTAATAAGGCCAATCGTAACATAACTTAACGTAACGTGCCGGGTCACTATTACTGGAATCCGCAGAGCCAAGCAGAACACAGTAGAGCATTGTAGAGCGCTGGCAGCCACCAAATAGCAGCGAATAGCACAAATGTCAAGGATACCCTTACCTTGCCATACCTAACCTAACCCAACCAAATGTAGACTAAATGAACCTAACGGGCCGAGTCCAGTATGCTGGAATCCCCAACGCCAAGCAGAAAATATTAAAGGAGAGCAGAGCTCAGAGGTTCAAAGGATGGCAATGTATGGTAAGAATGTCAATGCAATCCCAACTAAACCCAGACAAGCCTAACCTATCCAAACGTAACCTAACTCAACCCAACTTGCCGAGACCACTATGGCTGGCATCCCTGAGCCAATTAGATCGTATTATAGCACAGTAGAGCACAGAAATCCACCGAACAGCTGTGTATAGCATAAAAGACAGATCTATCCTATCCTAATCTAGCCAAACTTAACATGCCGTGACCACTATTACTGGCACCCATAGAGAGGGCAGAATATGCTACAGCACAGTAGAGCGTAGAAATCGTCCGCATTGTTGTACATAACACAAAAGACGAAGGCAACCTGACCAAACAATATCTAACCTATCCTAACCTAGCGCAATTTGCCGCGATCACAATTACGTTACATTTGCGAGGTTAGGTTAGGTATAGTTCGTTTGGGATAGCCGTGACTTTCGTCTGCACACTGCGTTTCTATGGATTTCTGAACTCTCCTCTCCCCTAACCTGAGCTGCTTGTCTCTTGGGTGGTCAGCAGTAGTGGTCACGGCACGATAGGCAGAGTTAGGTTGTGCTTGGCAACGTTACGCTTTGCTATGTTAGGACAGTGCAGCATTGACTTCTTTGCTATGCGCTGCTATTCGGAGAGTTTCTGCTCCCTACTGTGCTCTAATATTATCTACTTTTCCCTAGGAAGGTCAGAAATTGTGGTCTCGGAACGATAGGTCGATTTCGGTTACGTTTGGTTAGCTAAAGTTACGCTAAGTTCGGTCGGGATGGCTTTGACTATCGTGCTATACACCGTTATTCGGCGGATTCTTGCGCTGGTCTGTTCTCTGTAACAATCTGTTTGGCCCTGTGGAGGCCGGCAGCAGTTGTCTGGGCACGTTGGTTTGAGCAATGCAACATTTGGTAATGTGAAGGTTTTTTAAGTTAGGACACAGTAGCTTTGACTTTTGTGCTATACACTGATATTTGTTGGATTCCTGCGTTCCCCTAGTATCTAATAAGTTCTGCTAGGCTCTGGGGAGGCCAGAAATTGTGGTCTCTGCACGTTAGATTGAGATATGTTACGCTTACTACGTTACGCTTTTCTATGTTAGTATAGGATATCTTCGACCCTTGTGCTATACACTGCTTTTCGGAGGATTTCTGCGCTCTACTGTGTTCTACTGCATTCTGCATGGCGCTGGTGTGGCCGGCAATAGTGGCCACGGCAAGTTATGCTGGGATATGTTACGTTTTGTTAGGTAACGTTGGTGTGGGTTAGGTTTGGCTAGCTTTGACTTTTGCTTAATACGCTGATATTCTACGGATTTCTGCGCTCTGCTCTCCTGTAATATGTTCTGCTGGGCTCTAGGGGTGCCAGCAATATCTGTCGCGGCACGTTAGGTTGAGCTAGGTTACGTTTGGTTGTGTTATGATTTTTCATGTTGGGAAAGTATATCTCTGACTTTTTTGCTACACCCTGCTATTCGGTGCACTTATGCGCTCTACTGTGCTCTAACATTTTCTCCTTGGCACTGGGTCGGCCAGCAGTTATGGTCTCAGCACGTTAAATTGAGATAGGCTGCGTTCGGTTTGGTTATGCTAGGCCAGGCTCTGCTATGGTGTACATTGCAATGCTGCGGATTCCTGCGCTCTGCTGTCCACTAGCGTTCTCTGCTTGGCGCTGGGGAGGCCAGCAATAGTGTCATCGGCACTTTAGGTTCGGTTCGGTTACGTTCGGTTATGTTACGTTTGGTTAGGTTCAGATAGGGTGGCTATGGCTCATGTGCTATACACTGCGATTCTATAGATCTCTGCGCTCTTCTCTCCTCTTATATTTTCTGCTTTGCTCTGGGGAGGGCAGCTACAATGGTCACGCAAATAAAAGGTTGTGTTGTGTTACATTCTGTTACGTTACGTTTGTATAGGTTAAGATAGGATTGCTTTGGCTATTGTGCTGTACAGTGCTATCCTGCGGTTTCTACGCTCTATTTAGCTGCAGCATGTTCTGCTTGAGTCTGTGGAGGTGATCAATAGTGGCCTCGGCACGTTATGTTGATGTAGGTTGCGTATGGTTACATTACATTTGGTGCGGTTAGGAGCGATGGCTCTGGCTTCCGCGCTTTACACTGCTTTTCGGTGGATTTCTGCTCTCTACTGTGCTCTAGTATGTTCTCCTTGTCTCTGTGGAGGCCGGAAATAATGGTCTCGGCATGTTAGTATGAGTTACGTTGCGAATTGCTTGGTTAGGTTAGGATAGGTTTTGGTTAGGGTAGTTTTGACTTCTGTGCAATACACTGATGTTCGGCGTATCTCCTCGCTCCACATTGCTCTAGTAACCTCTGGTTGGCTCTGGGAGTCCTGTAACAGGCTTCGCCGCATGTTTGAATGAGTTAAGACATGTTTGGTCATGCTATGTTTGCTAGTGTTACGTTCGGATATGTTCGCCATTTCTGCTAACCACTTCGATTCTATATATTCTTTCGCTCTGCTCTCCTCTATTATATACTGCTTGGCCCTGCGTAGACCAGCAATAGTGGTCTCGGCACTTTAGGTTGAGTTATATTACGTTTGGTTAGGATGGGCTTTTGTTTAGGATTGGTTGTAATAGAGATGACTTTTCCGATATGCGCCGCTCATCTATGTATTTCTGTGACTTGCCCTCCTCTAACATGTTCTGCTATTTTCTGCGGAGGCCACCAATAGTGGTCGTGGTACGCTAGGTTCTGTCATGTAACGTTTGGTATTGTCGGGTTAGGATACGTTTTCTAAGTATGGCTTTGGATTTTGTGCCATACGCTGCTATTCGTTCGATTTCTGCGCTCTACAATGCTCTAGCAAATACTTCTTCGCACGGGGAGGCCAGCAACGGTGGTATCGGAAAGTTAGTAAGAGTAAAGTTGCGCTTCGTTAGGTTACGTTAGTTCGGGAGGGTGTGGATAGCTTCGGCTTTTCTGCTATACACTGCCAGTCTATGGACTTCTGCCCAGCGCTCCTCCCTAATATCTTCTGCTAGGCTCTTGCGTTGCCAGAAATAGTGGTCGCGACATGTGAGTTTCAGTTATATTACGTTTGGGAAAGTTTGGTTAAGCCGCGTTAGGTTAGATTCGCTTTGACTTTTGGGCTATCGACTGCTATTCTATGGGTTTCTGCGCTCTACTTTTCTCCTTTACATTCTGCATGTTTCTTGGGACGCCAGCAACAGAGGTCGCGGCACGTTACGTTGGGTTACCTTACTCTTGGTTAGATAAGGTTAGGATAAGTTTGGTTAGGATATCTTTGACTTTTTGGCTATACACTGTTATACGGACGATTTCGGCCCTCCAGATTGCTCCAGTATATTCTGTTGGCTCAGGGGAGGCCAGTAACAGTGGTCTCGGCAGGTTATGTTACGTTACGTTTCGTTCCAAGTGTGCAGGTTAGTTATGCTTAGGCTAGGGGTTCTTTGACCTTTCCGATATACACAGCTATTCTATCTATTTCTGCGCTCCGCTCTCCTCTAACATGTTCTGCTGGGCGTCCGGCAGGCAAGAAATTGTGGTCGCGGCACGTTAGGTTGAGTTAGGTTACGTTCGGGCGGGTTAGGTTATGATACGTTTGGTTAGGGTAGATTTGACTTTTGTGCTATAAACTGCTAATCTATGGATTTCAGCGCTCTGCTGTCCTCTATCGTAATCAGCATGCCTCCGGGGACTTCAGAAATAGTGATCGCGGCGCCTTATATTGCGCCACGTTACGTTCGGTTAGCTTAGGTTAGTTTGGGTTTGGTTAGGGTTACTTCGACTTTTCTGCTATGCACTGCCGTTCTATGGATTTCAGCGCAGTGTTCTCCTCTAGTATCTTCTGCCCGGCGCCGGGGAAGCCAGAAATTGTGGTCGCGGCACGTTAGGTAGAGTTAGGATAAGTCTGGTCGTGATAGGTTGGAATGCGTTTGGTTAGGATAGACCTGACCTTTTTGCTGTACATTGCTGTCCAGTGGATTGCTGCGCACTACTCTCCTCTATCGTATTCAGCATACCTCTGTGGCGCTAGCAATAGTGGTCGCGAAGCGTTATGCTGAGTTAAGTTACGTTCGGTTAGGTAAGGCTGGTTTGGTTTAGGCTAGGGTAAATTTAACTTTCCTGCAGTACGCTGCTGCTTTATGGATTTCTGAGCTGCGCTCTCTTCTAGCATGCACCCGTTGGCTCCGCGGAGGGCAGAAATAGTGGCCGCGGCAAGTTAGTTTGAGGCACGTTACGTCTGGCTATGCTTGGCTGGTATGTGTTAGATAGGGGTAGCTTCGTCTTTCTATTATGCACTGCTTGTCTGTCATGTTCGCCGATTTACTCTACTCTAATATGTTCTGCATGTCTCTCGGGACGTGAGCAGTTGTGGTCGCAGCACGTTACGTTGAGATATTCTACGTTCGGAAAGTTCAGGTTAGTTTGGCTTATGCTTGGGTACCTATGACTTTTCTAGTATACACTGCTATTCTACGGATTCCTGCAATCTGCTCTCCTCTGGTATGCCCTGCCCGGCCCTCGAGAGGCTCCCAATTGTGGCCGTCGTACGTTAGGATGAATAAGGTTACTTCCTGTCTAGCTTCGGTTTGGTTGGGTTAGGGTAGGATAGCTTTGACTTTTGCCTTTACACTGCTATTCCAAGGATGTCTGCGCTCTGATCTCC
>NW_016915309.1:44768-58313 GCF_001483705.2 Eufriesea mexicana | reverse complement strand
GGTTATCCTTGACCTTCGTGCTATGCACTAATATTCGGAGCATCTCTGAGCTCGACTGTGTTATACAATGTTCTGCATGGCTGTGCGGAAGCTTGAAATGGTGGTGGGGCGCATAAGGTTGTGATAGATAGCGTTCGGTTATGATAGGTTACGTTGGATTAGGATAATATGGCTTTGGCTCTTGTGATGCACAACGCTAGTGTATAGACTTCTGCGCCCTACTGTGCTCTGTCCAATTCTGCTTGTCTCTGCGGATGCGGGGAATGGTGGTCGTGTCAAGCCAGGTTGAGTCAGGTTACGTTCGTCTTGCCCAGGTTAGGTTAAGTTTGTTCCGGTTAGCTATGTCAATTGTTCTATACACTGCCATTCCGTCGACTTCTGGGCCCTTCTGTGCTCTAGTATGACCTGCTTTGATTTGGGGAGGACAGCCATTGTGTTCTCGGTACGTTGGGTAGGGTTGGGTTACGTTTGGTTATGTTACGTTTGGTTAGGTTAGGGAAGGGTACCTTTGGCTTTTGTGCTATACAATATCATCCGGTGGATTCCTATGATCTACTGAGCTCTACCACATTCTGCTTGTCCCTGGGGAGGCCAGGAGCAGTGTTCTCGGCACGTCATGTTTGGTTATGCCACGTTTGGTTTGGTTAGGTTAGGTCAGCTTAGGTTTGGCTTTCTTCGGCTTTTGTGCTACTCACTGCAGTGCGGCGGAATCTTGCCCACTACTGTGATCTAGTACTCTCTGATAGTCTCCGTGGACGCCAGCAATATTGGTTTCGTCATGTTCGGTAGCGTTATATTACGTTCGGATATGTTAAGCTTGGCACGGTCAGGAGAGGCTACTTTGACTTCTGCGATATTCACGGCTATTCGGTTGGTTTCTGCGCTCTAATGTGCTCTAGTATGCCCAGTTTGGCTCAGGGGAGGTCAGCAATATTGGTCTCGACCCGTTATGTCGATTTTCACCACGTTTGGGTTCCACAGGAACAGTCGGGATAGGTCTGGGTACGTTTGACTATTGTGCTATACACTGCAATGCGGTGGATTTCTGCGCTCTGCTGTGCTTTAGCATATTCTTCCTGGCGCTGGGGAGGCCAGCAATATTGGTCTCGGCACGTTAGGATGAGTTATGTTACTTTTGGCCGCGTTACTGTGTGGCTAGGTTATGACAGGGTAGATTAGACTTATCTGCTACACAGCTACTCGATGGTTTTCGACGCTCTACTGTGCTCTAGCGTGTTCTGTTCGGTTAGGCGCATGCCAGCTATTGTGGTCTCCGCAAGTTAGGCTTGGTTAGGTTAGCTTGGGATATATCAGTATATGTTTGACTTTTATGATATATGCTGCCATTCAGTGGATTCCTACGCTCTACTCTCTCCAATATGATCCGCTTATAGATGGGGAGGGCAGCAACAGTGTCCTAGGCAGGTTAGGTTAGATAGCGTTACGTTTGCTTATGTTATGTTTCGTTAGGTTAGGATAGGGTAACTTAGACTTCTGTGCTATAGAGCGCTATTCGGTGTATTCTTGCGCTCTACGTTGCTCTACTATACACTGCTCGACTCTGCGGAGGCCAGCACTAGAACTTGCGGCACGATATGTTAGGTTATTTTACGTTTGATTATGTTACGATTGGTTTGGCTAGAAGGGGATAGCTTTGACTTTTGCGCTATACACTGCTCTCCGGTGTATTTCTTCGCTCTACTGTGCTCTAATACGGTCTGCATGGCTCTGGGGTGACCAGCAGTTGTGGTCTCGCATTGTTAGGATACGTTAGGCTACCTTTTTATGGGTTACATTAGTTTGGGTTTTGTTTGAATATCTCTGGCTTCGAAGTTAACACTGGCATTCGGATTATTTCTGTGCTCTACTGTGATCTGCTATATTCTTCTCGGCCTCGTGGAGTCCAGCAATTATGGCCGCGGCACGTTAGGCTGAACTAGGTTACGTTTTGTTAAACTATGTTGGCTTGGCTTAGGTTTGGATATCTTTGAATTATATGCTACAAACTGCGATTCTATTGACCTCTGCGCCCTACTACCCTCTAATATGTCCTGCTTTGCTCTGTGAAGGCCAGCAGCAGTTGTCGCGGCACGTTAGGTTGAGTAAGATTACGTTTGGATAGATTTGATTATTTTAGGTTTGGTCAGGTTAGCCTCGACTTTTCTTCTGCACGCTGCTATTCTATGGACTACTCGCACTGCTGTGCTGTATCGCTCGCTGCTGGCCTCTGGGGAGGATAGCAATAGTGGTCGCGCCACGTTAGGTTGTGTCAGGTTCCGCTTGGCTATGTTACGCTTGGTTATGTCAGGGTCGGGTGGCTTCGACTCTTTAGCCATACACTGCGGTTCTACGCATTTCTGCGCCGTAACATCCACTAATTTTTTTGCTTAGCTCAGGTGAGGGCAGCAATAGTGGTCTCAGCATGGGAGGGTGAGATATGTTACGTTCGTTTTGGTTGGGTTTGGTTTGGTTTGGTTATGGTAGCATTGACTTCTGTGCTGTATTCTGCTATTCGGTGGATTTCTGCGGTCCACGTTGCTCAAATTGCCTCTGCTTGACTCTTGGGACGACAGCAATACTGGTTGTGGCACGATAGGATGTGCTACGTTACCTTTGGTCATGCTACGATACGTTAGGTTAGGGTAGGACGGCTTTGACCCTTGTGCTATATATTGCAATGCGGCGGACTTCTGCGCTCTGCTGTGCTCTGGTCTATCCTGTTTGGCTGCGGTCACGCAAGCTACAGTTATCTTCCCACATTGCGTTATGTTAAGCTACGTTTGGATAGGTTGGTTTGCGTCAGGTAAGGATAGGCTATCTTCGACTTTGCGCTATACATCGTAATGCAGCGGATTTCTGCGTTCTACGTTGCTCTACTATACTCTGCTCGAATCTGGGGAGGCGAACAATAGTGTTCGTGTCACGGTAGGTTGAGTTATGTAATGTTTGGTCAGATAAGGTTGTGTTAAGTTTGGTTAGGATAGCTTTGAATATCGTACTGCATACTGCTTTTCGGTGGGCCACTGTGTTATAGAGCGCTCTGCAATATTCTGCTTGGTTCTGGGGATGTCAGAAGCAGCGGTCGCTACACATTATGTTGTATTATGCTACTTTGGTTAGGTTAGGTTAGATCAGGTTAGTTTAGAATGCCATACACTTTAGCATTATACACTGCTCTTCGGTGTATTTCTGCGCTCTACATTGTTCTACTATACTCTGATCCTCTCAGTGGTGCGAGCAATATTGGTCTTGGGCCGTTAGGATGACTCATGTTACGTTTGGCTAGGTTAGGTTAGGACAACTTCGACTATTGTGCTGTAAACTGTAATTCGATGGATTTCTGCGATATACTTTTCTTTAATATGTTCAGCTTAGCTCTTGGAAGGCCGGTAATTGTGGTCTCGGCACGTTACGTTTGGTTATGTTATGTTAGGTTAGGTTAGGTCAGGTTGTCTATGACTTCTGTGCTTTACTCTGCAATACGGCAGGTATCTGGGCTCTACACTGCTCTGGTATATTCTGCCGGGCTCTGGGGAGGTCAGCAACAGCGGTCTAGGCACGCTAGGCTGTGTTAGGTTACGATTGCTCTTGTTACGTTTGTATACATTGGACAAGGATGTATTCGACCTTGCGACATACACTGCCATTCGTTGGATCCCTGCCCTTCACATTTCTCTGCAAACCTCTGCTCAACTGCTGGGAGGCCAGCAATGGTGGTCGTGGCACTTTGGGTTCACTTAGGTTATGCTTTGTTAGGCTAGGTTAGGTTGAGTATAATAAGGATAACATCGACTTTTGTGCTATACACTGCTATTCGGTGGATTTCAGCGCTCTACTGCGCTATAGTACTCTCTGCCCGGCTGTGGGGATGACAGCATGTGGGGGTCTGGGCACTTTCGGTTCAGTTATGTTACGTTCGGTTATGTTAGGTTAGCTTGCGTTAGGCATGGGAGGCTTCGACTTTTGTGCCATACACTGCTATTCAGTGGATTTGAACGCTCTACACTCCTCTACTATACTATGGTCGGCTCTGGGGAGGCAAGTAATTGCGGTCTCGGCACATAAGCTTTAGTTAGGATACGTGTGGTTACGTTATGGTAGCTTTGGTTAGGTTTGGATTGCTTTGACTATCGTGCTATACACAACTATGCGGTGGATTCCTGCGATTCACTCTGCTCTACTGTATTCTGCTTTGCTCTGGAGACGCCATCAGCAGCGGTCGCGGCACGTTAAGTAGCGTTATACTACCTTTGGTTAGGTTATGTTAGGATAAACTCGGTCAGGATATCTTTGACTTTCGTGCCATACACTGCTATTCGGAAGATGTCGGCGCTCTACTGTGCCCTACTATGCTCTGCTCGGCCTTGAGCACGCCATTAATATTTGTCTTGGCACGTTATGTTGGGTTATGTTACGCTTCGTTATGTTAGGTTCGGTTAGGTTAGGTTGGGTTAGGCGAATTTTGGTTATGTAAGCTTTACCTGTTGTACTGTACATAGCTCTACGGTGGATCTTTGCGATCTACTGTGCTCTAATACGTCCTGCGTGACTCTGGGGAGGGCAAGAATAGCTGTCTGGGCTCGTTAGGTAGAGTTAGGCTATGTTTGGTTATATTATGTTGGCTTGCGTTACATTCGTGTAGCTGTAACTTTTCAGATATACACTGCGATACTATGGATTTCTGCGTTCTACTAACCACTAATGACTTCAGCTTAGCCCTGTGGAGGCTAGCAATACTAGTCGCGGCACGTTAGTTTGAGCTAGGATACATTTGGATTAGTTACGAATGGTTAGGTTGCGGGGGCATAGTGTCTTTAGTGCTGTATTTTTCTTTTTGGGGGATTGCTGCGCCCTACAGTGCTCTAATATCAGCTCGGGTCCGGCAAGGCCAGCAATAGTGGTCTCGGCACCTTATGATGGGTCATGTTACGTTCGGTTATGTTGGGTCAAGCTAAGCTTGGTCGGGATATCTTCATACTTTTTGCTGTACACTGATATTCGTTGGATTTCTGCGCTCTACTGTGCTCTAGTATCTCCTGCTTGACACTGGGGAGGGCAGCAATAGCGGTCTCGGCACGTTAGGTTGAGCTATGTTATGTCTGGTTATGTTCTGATTGTTTGGATTAGTTTTGGGTATCTCAGACTATACCGACGTACATTACGTTACTGTGGACTTCTGCGTCCTACTCTCCACTATCCCGTTCCGCTTGACTCTGTCGAGGCCAGCAATAGTGGTCGGGACACGTTAGGTTGAGATGGGCTATGTTTAGTTATTATACGGATGGTAGGGTAAGGAGAGGATGGCTTTGACTTTAGTGATATAGCCAGATATTAGGAGGATTTCTGCACCCTACAGTGCTTTAATATTTTCAGCTTTGCCTTGTGATGGCCAGCAACAGTCGTCACGGCACGTTACGTTGAGTCAATATACATTGGGTTAGGTTGGGTTAGGCAGTGTTTTGTCAGGATAGCTTTACCTTTTGCGCTGTACGCAGCTATTCCGGAGATTTCTGCGCTCTACTGCGCTCTAGTATGGACTTCTTGGCTCTTGGGGGCGGGGGGGGGGGCAGAAACAATGGTCGCGGCACGTCAGGTTAAGTTAGGTTTCTGTCGGCTATGTTACTATTCCCTATGTTAGTGGAGGATTGCTATGCCTTTAGTACTGTAGTCCGCTATTTGGTGGATCTCCGGGCGCTACAGTGCTCTTACGTATTCAGCTCGGCTCTGGGAAGGCCGGCAATGATGCTTTGGTTACGTCATGTCGAGTTAGGTTACGTTCGGTTAGGATGGGTCAGGCTAAGTTTGGGAAGGATAGCTTTATCCTTTGTGCTATACACTGCTATTCGGTGTACTTCTGCATTCTACTTTGCACCAGTATGTTTTTCTTGGCTCTGGGGATGGCAGCAACAGCGGCCTCTGCACGTTAGGTTGAGTGAGGATATATTTGGCTACGTTCCGTCGGCTTGGGTTAGGTTTGCGTGGCTTTGACTTCTCAGATATACACTGCGGTTCTACGGATTCCTGCATTTTACTCTCCAATAGTCTGCCCTGCTTGGCTCTGGGGAGGCCAAGCATAGTGGTCGCTTTACGTAAGATTGAGTTAGGTTACGTTTGGATATGTTACGATTAGTTAGGCTAGGAGGAGATATCTTCAACTTTAGCGCTATGGCCTGCTGTTAGGTGGACTCCTGCGCCCTACAGTGCTCTAATACTTTCAGCTTTGCTCTGGGAAGGACAGCAATAGTGGTCTCGGCACGTTATGTTGAGTCAGGTGACGTTCGGTTTGGTTGTGTTAGTATAAGCTTCATTAGCGTAGCTTTATCTTTTGCGCTCTACACTGCTTTTCGGTGGATTTCTGCGATCTACTCTGCTCTAGTATGCCCAGCTTGGCTCTGGGTAGGGCAGAGGTAGCGGCCGCGGCACATTAGCTTGTATTATGTCACGATTGGTTATGTTATGTTCGTTTGGATCAGATTTGGGTAGCTTCGACTCCTCTACTGTACGCTGCGGCCTACGGATTTCGGCGCTCGCCTCTACTGTAGTATGTTCTGCTTGGCTCTGTGGAGGCCAGAAATACTGTTCACCGCACGTTAGGTTTAGTTAGATTACGTTAGGTTATGTTTGGCTATGTTGGTTCTTGTTTGGATAGCTATGGCTTTGCTGCTGCTGTTGCCATTCTATGAACTTCTAGCCTCTACACATCTCCAATATGCTCTGCGTGGTTCTGAGGATTCCAGCAATAGTACTCTCGGCACGTTGTGTTTAGTTGGGCTACGTTCGGTTAGGCAGGGTTTGGTCAGGTTAGGTTAGGTTATCTTTGACTCTTGTGTGACACATTACAATTGAGTGGATTACTGCGCCCTACTGTGCTCTGGCATACTCTGCTTGTCCCTCTGGAGGCCTGCAATAGCGGTCGCGTTAAGTTAGACTACGCTCTGTCAGGTTAGGTTACGTTGTGTTAGGTTACGACAGCTTAGACTTTTATGCCACACACTGCTATTATATGGACTTCTGCGCGCTTCTGTTCACTATCACACCTGCCACACTCCTGCGCTCTACTGTGATCTAACGTTCCCTGCGTCGCTCTAGGAATTCCAAGAATAGTGGCCGCGGCACGTTAGGCTGTGTTAGGTTACGTTTGGTTAGGTTCGGCTTGTGTGTGTCAGGTTAGGATATCTTTTACTTACGTGCTGTACACTGCCAATCCATGGACCTGTGTTCTCTACAATGCTGTATCATATTCTGCTTGTCTCCGGCGAAGCCAGAAATAGTGGTCGCGTTACGTTCGGAATAGTTGTTCTACGTTCGTCTAGGATAGATTAAGCCTTGTTGGATTAGAATATCTTCTACTTTTGTGCTATACATTGCTATTTGCTGGCTTTCTGCGCTTTACTCTCCAATTCTGTAATCTGCTGTACTCTCGGGAGGCAAGGAATTATGGTCATGGCACGATAAATTACGTTATGTTACGTTTGTTTATGTTACGTTTTGAACGGTTAGGATAGGATCGCTTAGACTTTTGTGCTATACACCGCACTTCGGTGCATTTCTTCGATCTAAATTTATCTACTACATTCTGTTCGACTTTTCGGAGTCCAGCAATGGCGGTCGCGGCAGGTTAGGTTGAGTGAAAGTACGTTCGGTTTCGTTAGGTGACCTTGCGTTATTTTAGGATAGCTTTGACTCTCCTGTTAGAAGCTGTTAGGGGGAATTCTCCGCTCTACACTATTCCACTGCACTCTGCTCGAATTTGTGAAGCCCAATAGTACTGGCCGCTGCACGTTATTTTCATTTATGTTACGTTTGGTGACGTAAAGGTTTGTTAAGTTAGGGAAGGACGGCTTCAAATTTTGTGCTATACAGTAATATTCGGTATATTTCCGCGCCTTACGGTATTCTAATATGCTCTGCTTTCCTCCGGGGGTGCCAGCAACGGTAGTCTCGGCACGTTACTTTGAGATAGGCTACGTTTAGTTACGTTACGTTTGGTTATGTTACGTTTGGTTATGTTACGTTTGGTTTAGTTAGGATAGGATAGCTTCGTCTTTGGTGGTACACATTGCTATAAGGTGGATTCCTGCTCTCAGCAGCGCTCTACTATAATCAGCTCGTACCCGTGGTTGCCAGCAACGGTGGTCGCGGCACGATGGGTTGAGTTAAGTTACGTTCGATTATGTAACGTTTGAATAGGTTAGGAGAAGATGGCATCGACTTTTGTGATAAACACTGCCATCCGGTATATTTCTGCGCTCTACATTGTTCTACTATACTCTGCTCGTCTATGGCGCGGCTAGAAATAGTGGTTACGGAGCGCTGGATTGAGCTAGGCTACGTTTGGTTTGGTTATGTTGGCCTGGGTTAGCTTTGGATTGCTCTGACATGCGTGGTCTACACTCTTCCTCGGTGGATTTCTGCGCTCTACTGTGCTCTAGTATATTCTGCTGACTATGGGGATGCCAGCAGTAGTGCTCTCGGCACGTCAGGCTGAGATACGTTGCGTTTGGTTATGTAGAGTCTGGATGGGTTTGGAGAGGATATCATTGACTTTTGTGCTGTATCTTGCTATCTGGTGGCTTTCTGCGCTCTACTTGTCTCTACTGTACTCTGCTCGGCTCAGTGGAGGCAAGCAATGGTGGTCTCGGCACGATAGGTTGAGTTAAGCTACGTTCGGTTAAGTTAAGTGTGGCCACGTTAGGTTAGGGTAGCCTCGACTATTGTACTATGCACTGTGACTCTATGCCTTTCTGCGCTCTGCTCTCCTCTATAATATTCTGCTTGCCTGTGGGGAGGGCAGTAATTGTGTTCTCGGCACGTTAGGATGAGTCTGGTCACGTTTGGTTTCGTTATGTTTTTTGAGGTTGCGATGGGTGGCTTTTACTTTTGTGCTACACAATGCTATACGGTGGGTTTCTTCGCTCTACTGTGGTGTAATATTCTCTGCTTTGCTCTGGGAAGGCTGGAAATGGTGGCCGTCGTGCGTTACGTTGATTTATGTTACTGTCCGTTAGGCTGGGTATGTTTGGTTTAGGTTAGGATATCTTTGACTTCTGTGCCATACACCGCTATTCGGAGGATTTCTGCGCCCTGCTATATATAGTATATTCTGCTTGGCTATGCGGAGGCCAGCATTATAGGTCTCGACTCGATAGTCCGTGTCATGTTGCGTTTGGTTCTCTCACGATTGGTTAGGTTAGGATGGCATAGCTTAGACGTTTGTGCTGTACGCTGCTATTCGGTGTATTCCGGCGCTCTACGTTGCTCTAACAAGCTCTGCTCATCTCTCGCAGGGCCGGCATCCCTGGTGGCGGCACGTCAGGGTGGGTTAGGTTACGTTTGGTTAGGTTCGGTTAAGATGTATTAGGTTAGTGTAGCCTCCACTTCTGTTCTACGCAATGTTATTCTATAAGCATCTGCGATCTTCAGTTCGCTTTCGGACACTGCTTGCCTTGGTGGACGCCAGGAATAATGCTTTCGGCAGGTTAGGTTTAGTTGTGTAACGTTTGGTTAGGTTATGCTTAGTTAGGCTTGTTTGGGATGGCTATGCCTTTTGTGCCATACGCTGCTATTCTGTAGACTTCAGCTTCCTACATTGCTCTGTTATACGATGCTTCGCTCTCGTGAGACCAGCGAAAGTGGTCGTGGAACCCACCGTTTTGTTATGTTACGTCTGGTTATGTCACGTTTGTTCAGATTAAGGGAGGATAAATTCGATTTCTGTGTTATATATTGCTATTCGGTGGATATGTTCGCTCTACTGTGCTCTAATGTGCTCTGCTTGGCTCTGGCGACCCCGGCAATCGTAGTCTCGGCACCATAGGTTGAGTTAGGCAGCGTTTTGTTAGGACATGTTAGTCTCCGTTATGTTTGGATAGCCTTGGCTTAGGTGGTGCATACTGGAGTTCGGTGGGCTCATGCGTTCCACTGTCGTCTAGAATATTCCGCTTGGCGCTGTGGAGGCTGGCAATAATGGTACCGGCAGGTTAGTTTGAGTTAAGCTACGCTCGGCTGTGTTACGTTTGGCTACGTTAGGATGGTGATTTCTGCGCTCTACCTTCCTCTAATATGTCCAGCTTGTCTCTAGGGAGGCCAGCCATAGCGGTCGAGGCACGTTAAGTAGAACTAGGCTACATTGGTATTGATTTGGTAACGTTTGGTTAGGCTGCCGTACGTCTTTTGTGCTACTCACCGCAATTCTGTGCACTTCTGCTCCATATTGTGCGCTACCACATCCTGCCTCTTTCCGGGAACTCCAGGATTAGTGGCCGCGGCACGTTAGGTTGAGTTATGTTACGTTTGGTTCTGTAATGCTTGGCGAGGTTAGGATGGGATAGATTTGACTTTTGTCTGTACACAGGTATACGGTGGAGTTCTGCGTTCTACAGCGTTCTAATACGTTCTGCTCAGCCCTATGGTGACCAGCAATAGTCGTCTCGGCAGGCTGGGTTAAGTTGTGTTACGCTTGGCCTGGACAGGTTAGGAAAGGTTTGGTTGGGATAGGTTCGACTTTTGTGCTATACAATGCTATTCGGACGATATCTGCGTTCTGCATTACACTACTAGCATCTACATGTCTCTGGGGTGGCCGGCAATAGCGGTCGTGGCGCGTTTAGCTGTGTTATGTTACGTGAGGTTAAGTTAGGTTAGGTCAAGTTTCGTTAGGATGGCATTGACTTTTGTGCTATACGCTGCTATTCCGCGGATCTCAGCGCTCCCTTCTGCTCTATTATGCTCAGCTTGGCTATGGAGTGTCCAGTAATAGTGATCCCAGCACGTTAGGCTGAGTAAGGTTACGTATCGTTAGGTTAGATTAGGTAGGATCGGTTACGATTTCATTGACTTTTGTGCTGTAAACAGTAATACGGAGGACTTCTGTGCTCTACATTGCTCTACTACACTCTGCATGACTCTTTGGAGGCGAACAATGGCGGCCGTGGCACGTTAGGTTGTATTAGGCTACGTTCAGTTAGGTTACGTTAGCTTGGGTTAGATCTGGGTAGATATGACTTTTGTGATATACACTGCGATTCTATGTGCTTCTGCGTCCTAGTGTCCTCTACTAAGCTCTGCTCAACTCTGTGGAGGCTGGCAATAGTGGCAGGGGTTTCGATAATTTAAGTTATGTCACGTTTGTTTATGTTAAGTTTGGATATATTTGGATAGGATAGCTTTGACTTTTGTGCTGTACACTACTATGCCGTGGACTCCTGCCTTCTACGGAGCTCCAGTATATTCTGTTTTGCTCTGGGCATGCCAGCGGTAGTGGTCTCGGCAAGATAGGTTGTGTTTAGCTACGTTTGCATATGCTACGCTTGGTTAGGTTAGGATTGGCTACTTTGTCTTTTTTGCTATACACACATATTCGGTGGATTTCTGCGCTCTACTGTGTTCCAGTATGTCCTGCTTGTGTCTGGGTATGCCAGCAGTGGCGGTTTCGGCACGTTAGGTAGGGTATAGCTACGTTTGCTTATGATACGCTTGGTTAGGTTAGGATAGGCTGCATTGTCTTTCCTGCTATACGCCGGTATTCGGTGGACTTCTGCGCTCTATTGTGCTCTAATACGATCTGCTTTGCGCTGGATAGGCCAGCAATACTGGTCTCGTCATGTTCTGTATGGTTACGCTACTTTTGTGTAGGTTACGTTGGGTCAAGTTGGGTCAGGATATGTTTGACCCTTTTGCTATACACTGCAATACGGTGGATTTCTGCCCTTTATCGTGCTCTAGTACATCCTGCTTGTCCACGTGGAGACCAGCAGTAGTGGTCTGGTCATGTTAGGTTGTGTTAGGCTTCGTTCGGCTGTGTTACGTTTGGCTAGGTTATTACTGGCTGCATTCATCTCTGTGCTATTCACTGCTATTCGGTAGTTATCTGCGCTCTAATGTGCTCTATTGTGCTCTGCCTGTCTCTGGAGATGCCAGCAATGTTGTTCTCGTCGCGTTATGTATAGATACACTACGTTTGCATAGGTGACGCATGGTACGTTCATGGTACGCATGTCATGTCTCACGTTGACTTTTGCGCTGTACACAGCAGTGCGAAGGATTCCTGAGCTCTGCTGCGCTCTAGTATATTCTGCTTGGCTCTGGTGTGTCCAGCAATAGCGGTTTCGGCGCATTAAGTTTGCTTATGCTACGTATGCATATGACAAGCTTGGCTATGTTAGGACAGAATATCTTTGACTTTTGTGCCTTTCAATGCTATTCGGTGAATTTCTGCGCCCTACTTCACTCTAATATCCCCTGCTTGGCTCTGTTGTGTCCTGTAGTAATGGTCCGAAACCAGTCAGAAACCATCCGAGTGTCAATGTATACCACGAAAGTCAAAGCTATCCACACCTTACCCAAACTAATGTAATCTAGCCAAACGTAGCCTTACTCAACCTAACTTGCCGTGACCACTATTACTGTCCTCCCATGGGTCGAGCATAGTATAGTAGAGGCGAGTAGAGCCCAGAAATCCATAGAACAGCAGTATTGAGCACAAAAGTCAAAGCTATCCAAACCTAACCCAACCAAATTTACCGTAACCGAACGTAATTTAACACAGACTAACGTGCCGTGACCACACTTTCTGGCCCCACCAGAGCAAAGTAGAGCATGTTATATCACAGTAGAGCGCATAAATCCACCGTATAGCAGCGTACAGCACAAATGTGAAAGCTGTCCTAGCCTAGCACAAGCAAACACAGCATAATCGAACGTAAGTTCTCTCCACCTAAAGTGCCTAGACCACCATTGCTGAAAACTCCGGAGCCAACCACAAAATACCAGGGCGCAGTAGAGCGCAGAAATCCTCCGCATTGCAGTGTAAAGCACAAAAGTCAGAGGTACCCTAAACTAACCTGATCTAACCTAACCTAACCAAACGTAGTATAACTCAATATAATGTGCCGATACCACTATTGCTGTCATTCCCGGGGCCAAGCTGAACACATTAGAGCACGGTAGAGTGCAGAAATCCACCGGATGGCAATGTATATAACAAAAATCATAGGTATCCCCTCCAAGCCGAACCAATAGTAACATACACAAAAGAACCCTAATTCAACCTGTCGTGCAGCGACCTCTATTGCTGGCCTTCCCAGAGTCTAGCAGAGCATAGTATAGCAGAGTAGAGCCAGAAACCCACCGAACATTAGTCTTTGCCGTGAAAGATAAAGCTACCAGGTCATAACCGAGGTCAACGTAGCATAGAGAAACGTATCCTAACTGAACCTAATGTGCCGAGACCACAACTACTGGCTTTCCCAGATCGAAACAGATCATACCAGAGCACAGTAGAGCTCAGAAGACCACCGCATTACAGTGTACAGAAAAGAATTCAAAGGTATCCTAACCTAACGCAGACAAACCGAACCTTACCGAACGTAACCTAACTCAACCTATCGCGCCGCGGCTACTAGTGCTGGCCTCCCAAGCGCAAAGCAGGGCATACTTGATCACAGTAGTGCGCAGAAGTCCCCCGAAAAGCAGTGTGTAGCACAAAAGTCGAAGCTCTCCTAGCCAAACGTCACCAAGCGTAGCATAGCCAAATGTAGCATAACT
>NW_016915309.1:36650-43359 GCF_001483705.2 Eufriesea mexicana | reverse complement strand
AACGTTTGGTTAGGCTGCCGTACGTCTTTTGTGCTACTCACCGCAATTCTGTGCACTTCTGCTCCATATTGTGCGCTACCACATCCTGCCTCTTTCCGGGAACTCCAGGATTAGTGGCCGCGGCACGTTAGGTTGAGTTATGTTACGTTTGGTTCTGTAATGCTTGGCGAGGTTAGGATGGGATAGATTTGACTTTTGTCTGTACACAGGTATACGGTGGAGTTCTGCGTTCTACAGCGTTCTAATACGTTCTGCTCAGCCCTATGGTGACCAGCAATAGTCGTCTCGGCAGGCTGGGTTAAGTTGTGTTACGCTTGGCCTGGCCAGGTTAGGAAAGGTTTGGTTGGGATAGGTTCGACTTTTGTGCTATACAATGCTATTCGGACGATATCTGCGTTCTGCATTACACTGCTAGCATCTACATGTCTCTGGGGTGGCCGGCAATAGCGGTCGTGGCGCGTTTAGCTGTGTTATGTTACGTGAGGTTAAGTTAGGTTAGGTCAAGTTTCGTTAGGATGGCATTGACTTTTGTGCTATACGCTGCTATTCCGCGGATCTCAGCGCTCCCTTCTGCTCTATTATGCTCAGCTTGGCTATGGAGTGTCCAGTAATAGTGATCCCAGCACGTTAGGCTGAGTAAGGTTACGTATCGTTAGGTTAGATTAGGTAGGATCGGTTACGATTTCATTGACTTTTGTGCTGTAAACAGTAATACGGAGGACTTCTGTGCTCTACATTGCTCTACTACACTCTGCATGACTCTTTGGAGGCGAACAATGGCGGCCGTGGCACGTTAGGTTGTATTAGGCTACGTTCAGTTAGGTTACGTTAGCTTGGGTTAGATCTGGGTAGATATGACTTTTGTGATATACACTGCGATTCTATGTGCTTCTGCGTCCTAGTGTCCTCTACTAAGCTCTGCTCAACTCTGTGGAGGCTGGCAATAGTGGCAGGGGTTTCGATAATTTAAGTTATGTCACGTTTGTTTATGTTAAGTTTGGATATATTTGGATAGGATAGCTTTGACTTTTGTGCTGTACACTACTATGCCGTGGACTCCTGCCTTCTACGGAGCTCCAGTATATTCTGTTTTGCTCTGGGCATGCCAGCGGTAGTGGTCTCGGCAAGATAGGTTGTGTTTAGCTACGTTTGCATATGCTACGCTTGGTTAGGTTAGGATTGGCTACTTTGTCTTTTTTGCTATACACACATATTCGGTGGATTTCTGCGCTCTACTGTGTTCCAGTATGTCCTGCTTGTGTCTGGGTATGCCAGCAGTGGCGGTTTCGGCACGTTAGGTAGGGTATAGCTACGTTTGCTTATGATACGCTTGGTTAGGTTAGGATAGGCTGCATTGTCTTTCCTGCTATACGCCGGTATTCGGTGGACTTCTGCGCTCTATTGTGCTCTAATACGATCTGCTTTGCGCTGGATAGGCCAGCAATACTGGTCTCGTCATGTTCTGTATGGTTACGCTACTTTTGTGTAGGTTACGTTGGGTCAAGTTGGGTCAGGATATGTTTGACCCTTTTGCTATACACTGCAATACGGTGGATTTCTGCCCTTTATCGTGCTCTAGTACATCCTGCTTGTCCACGTGGAGACCAGCAGTAGTGGTCTGGTCATGTTAGGTTGTGTTAGGCTTCGTTCGGCTGTGTTACGTTTGGCTAGGTTATTACTGGCTGCATTCATCTCTGTGCTATTCACTGCTATTCGGTAGTTATCTGCGCTCTAATGTGCTCTATTGTGCTCTGCCTGTCTCTGGAGATGCCAGCAATGTTGTTCTCGTCGCGTTATGTATAGATACACTACGTTTGCATAGGTGACGCATGGTACGTTCATGGTACGCATGTCATGTCTCACGTTGACTTTTGCGCTGTACACAGCAGTGCGAAGGATTCCTGAGCTCTGCTGCGCTCTAGTATATTCTGCTTGGCTCTGGTGTGTCCAGCAATAGCGGTTTCGGCGCATTAAGTTTGCTTATGCTACGTATGCATATGACAAGCTTGGCTATGTTAGGACAGAATATCTTTGACTTTTGTGCCTTTCAATGCTATTCGGTGAATTTCTGCGCCCTACTTCACTCTAATATCCCCTGCTTGGCTCTGTTGTGTCCTGTAGTAATGGTCCGAAACCAGTCAGAAACCATCCGAGTGTCAATGTATACCACGAAAGTCAAAGCTATCCACACCTTACCCAAACTAATGTAATCTAGCCAAACGTAGCCTTACTCAACCTAACTTGCCGTGACCACTATTACTGTCCTCCCATGGGTCGAGCATAGTATAGTAGAGGCGAGTAGAGCCCAGAAATCCATAGAACAGCAGTATTGAGCACAAAAGTCAAAGCTATCCAAACCTAACCCAACCAAATTTACCGTAACCGAACGTAATTTAACACAGACTAACGTGCCGTGACCACACTTTCTGGCCCCACCAGAGCAAAGTAGAGCATGTTATATCACAGTAGAGCGCATAAATCCACCGTATAGCAGCGTACAGCACAAATGTGAAAGCTGCCCTAGCCTAGCACAAGCAAACACAGCATAATCGAACTTAAGTTCTCTCCACCTAAAGAGCCTAGACCACCATTGCTGAAAACTCCGGAGCCAACCACAAAATGCCAGGGCGCAGTAGAGCGCAGAAATCCTCCGCATTGCAGTGTAAAGCACAAAAGTCAGAGGTACCCTAAACTAACCTGATCTAACCTAACCTAACCAAACGTAGTATAACTCAATATAATGTGCCGATACCACTATTGCTGTCATTCCCGGGGCCAAGCTGAACACATTAGAGCACGGTAGAGTGCAGAAATCCACCGGATGGCAATGTATATAACAAAAATCATAGGTATCCCCTCCAAGCCGAACCAATAGTAACATACACAAAAGAACCCTAATTCAACCTGTCGTGCAGCGACCTCTATTGCTGGCCTTCCCAGAGTCTAGCAGAGCATAGTATAGCAGAGTAGAGCCAGAAACCCACCGAACATTAGTCTTTGCCGTGAAAGATAAAGCTACCAGGTCATAACCGAGGTCAACGTAGCATAGAGAAACGTATCCTAACTGAACCTAATGTGCCGAGACCACAACTACTGGCTTTCCCAGATCGAAACAGATCATACCAGAGCACAGTAGAGCTCAGAAGACCACCGCATTACAGTGTACAGAAAAGAATTCAAAGGTATCCTAACCTAACGCAGACAAACCGAACCTTACCGAACGTAACCTAACTCAACCTATCGCGCCGCGGCTACTAGTGCTGGCCTCCCAAGCGCAAAGCAGGGCATACTTGATCACAGTAGTGCGCAGAAGTCCCCCGAAAAGCAGTGTGTAGCACAAAAGTCGAAGCTCTCCTAGCCAAACGTCACCAAGCGTAGCATAGCCAAATGTAGCATAACTAAACCTAGCGTGCCTAGACCAATATTGCTGACCTCCACAGAGCTAAGCAGAGTATAACAGAGCGCAGCAGAGCCCAGAAGCCCGCCTCATTGCAGTGTAAATCGCTAAAGTCAAAGCTACCCTAATCTAACCTGACCTAACCTAACCTAATCGAACGTAGCCTAACTCAACGTAATGTGCCGACATCACCGTTGCTGTCCTTCCCAGAGCCAAGCTGAACATAGCAGGGCTCGATAGAATGCAGAAATCCGCCAAATGGCAGTGTACACCGCAAAAGTCAGAGCTATCCTCCCCTAACCGAACCAATCGCAGCATAACCAAACGCAGCCTAACTCAGCCTAGGGTGCCGTGGCCATCACTGCTGGCCTTCCAAGAGCCAGACAGACAACACTAGAGCACATTATAGCGCAGGAGTTCAGCGTATACCAGTGTATTGCACAAAAGTCCGAGCTATCCTGTCCTAACATAACGAAACGTAACTAAACATAACCTTACTCACCCTAACGTGCCAAGACCTCTATTGCTACCCTCCACCGAGCCAAGCAGAACATATTAGATGTGAGTAGAGCGCAAAACTCCGTAGAATCGCAGTGCATGACAGAATATTCGAAGCTACCCTATTCTAACATATCCAAACATGACCTACCAAAACGCAACATAAACCAGACTGACGTGCCAAGAGCAATACTGCTGGCCACCCCGTAGCCAAGTAGAATGTACTAGATCACAGTAGAGAGCAGAAATCCACCAAATAGCAGTCTATAACACAAAAGTGAAAGCCATCCTAACAATACGAAACCTAACCTAACATAGCCAAACGTATCCTAAATCAACCGAAAGTGCCACGACCACAATTGCTGGACTCCCAGAGACAAGCAGAGGCTTGCACAGAAATGCAGATCGCAGACGCTGACCGAATAGCAGTGTATAGTATTGAAGTCAGTGCCATTCTGAACAAATTTTGCCTGACCCAAAATAACCGAGCGTAACCTATCTCATCCAAGCGTGCCACGACCGGTATTGCTGGATTCCCAAGATTCAAGCAGGTGCTGGTAGAGCAATGCAGCGCACAGGTATCGTCCGAATAACAGTGTAGAGCACAAGTTATGTTAACCAAACCTGTCCTAACCTAGCCAAGCAAAGCTCAACATATCTCAACCTCGCGTGCTGAGATCACTACTTCTGTCCTCCTCAGAGTCGAGCAGAGAACATTAGAGCGCAGCAGAACGCGGAAATCCACCGAAATGCAGTGTATAGCACGAAAGTCAAAGCTATCTCGTCCTAACCTAACCAAACCTAGCATAACCTAGCGTAATCTGACTCAAACTAACGTGCCGCGGCCTCTACTGGTGTCCACCCCTGGACCATGCAGAACTACCAAAAGTGGTAGTTATCCTATCCTAACCTAACCAAACGTAACATACCCAAACGTAACATTCCCCAACCTAACGCGCCTAGACCAATATCTCTGGCCTCCCCATCGTCAAGCAGAACATATTGGAGGAGAATAGAGCGCAGAAGTCAATAGAATAGCAGTGTATATCAGAAAAGCCAAAGCTTTGCCGATCTTACCCAAGATACCATAACCTAACCAAACGCAACCTAACTCAACCTAACGTGCCAATGCCACCATGTCTGCCCATCCCAGAGGAAATCAGGGCATATTAGAGCACAATAGAGCCGAAAAATCCACCGAATATCAGTGCACAGCACAAAAGTCATAGCCATCCTCTCCCAACCTTATGAATCGTAACGTTACCAAACGTAACCGAACAGAACCTAACGTGCCGCCACCACCATTGCTGGCATTCACAGGGCCAAGCAAAGAATATTAGACCAGGGTAGAGCGCAGAAATCCATGGAATCGTGGTGTGCAGCAGAAAAGTCAAAGATACCCAAACCTAACCAAAATTACCGTAACTCAACCTAACGTGGCGGAACTCAACATAACGTGCTACGGCCACTATTCCTGGCCTCCCCAGGGACCAGCAGTACACATTAGAGCACAGCAGGGAGCAGAACTCAAGCGCATCGCTGTGCAAAGCGCAAAAGTCTATGCTATCCTATCCTAACCTGGCCAAACGTAACGTAACCAAACCAAACTTAAGTTAAGCAAACGAAACATAACCCCGCCCAACGTGCCGAGAGTACGATTGATGGCCCCCTCAGCGCCAAGCGGATCAGATTAGAGGAGAGTAGAACACGGACGTCCATGGAATCGCAGGGCCTAGCACGAAAGTCAAAGATATACCTTCCTAACAATAACAAACGTAACATAATCCAACCTAATGTCCCGGGACCATTATTGCTGGCATCCGCAGAGCCTAGCAGAGCATACAAAATCACAGTAGAGCTCAGAAATTCATCGAATGGCAGTGTACAGCATAAAATTCGTAGCTATCCTAGCCTAACCTAACCAAACGTAACATAACCAAACTTAACATAGCTCAAACCAACGTGCCTAGACCATTGTTGCTGACATCCTCAGATGCAAACCGAATATGCTAGAATACAGCGGAGTACACAAATCCACCGTTTAGCAGTGTATAACAGAAGAGTTAAAGCCATCGTTTCCTAACCTAACAAATCGAAACGTAGCCAAGCGTAATATATCTCAAAATAACGTGCCGCAACCACTATTGCTGGCTTTCCCACATGTGAGCCGAGTGCAGTAGAGCACAGTAGTGCGCAGAAATCCACCGAATAACAGTCTATGTCAAGAAAGCCAAAGCTATCCTGTCCTAACCTATCCAAACATAATATAACCAAACGTATCATCACTTAACCGAACGTGCCGAGAACGCTATTGCTGTTACACTCATAGCCAAGCAGAGCATATTGGAGCACAGTAGAGCGCAGAAATCCACCGAATAACAGTGTATAACACAAAAGTCAAAGCAACCATAACGAAACCTAACCCAGCCTAGCCCAATCAAACGTAATATAACTCAACCTATCGCGTCGCGACCACTATTGCTGGCCACACCAGGGTCGAGGGGAGTATAGTAGAGAAATGTGGAGCGCAGAAATCCACCGTGAAGCAGTGTACAGCGCAAAAGTCTAGGTAATCCGATCCTAACTTAACCAAGCGTAAAATAGCCTAGCGCAACATAATGCAATCTAACGTGCCTACACTACTATTGCTGTCCACCTCAGTGCCAAATGGAACATACCGGAACACAGTAGAGCGCAGAAATGCTACTAATAGCAGTGTATACCACGAAAGTCGAAGATATGCAAACCTAATCCAAACCAACATAACCTAAGAAAACGTGGCCTAACACAACCAAACGTGCCACGACCACCATT
>NW_016915309.1:30149-35416 GCF_001483705.2 Eufriesea mexicana | reverse complement strand
AGGTATCCTTACCAAACCCAACCAAACGTAACCTAACAAAACGTAATCTAACTCAACCTAACATACAGCGACCAGTATTGCTGACCTACGCAGAGACAAGCAGAGTATGTTAGAGGAAAGTGGGGCGCAGAAATACATGGAATCACAGTGTATTGCAGAAAAGTCAATGCTATCCAAGCATAGCCCAAACCAACTTAACGGTACCAAACGAAACCTAACCCAAAACACCGTGCCACGACCACTATTGCTGGACAACTCAGGGACAAGCAGAAAATAGTGTAGCACTGCAGGGCGCGGAAATTCACCGAAAAGCGCCGTACTCCGCGAATGTCATAGCTATCCACACCTGACCCAAACAAACGCGACCAAGCCAAACGTAGCCTAACTCAAGCTTTCGGGCCGTGACTACGCTTAAAGGCCTCCCCTGAGTCTAGCAGTGTATAGTAGAGCTACATGGATGGTGGAAATCCATCGAATAGCAGCGTATAGCACACAAGGCAACTCTATCCCATCCTAACCTATCCACGCGTCATAAAGCAAACTTAAAATAACTTAACCCACCCTGCCGAGAGCACTATTGCGGACCTCCCCAGAGACAAGCAGAAACCAGTAGAGCGCAGAAAGCTTCCAAATAGCACTCTATAGCACAAAAGTGAAAGATACCCTAATGAAACCGTACCTATTCTTTCTCAACCAAACGTAGACTACCTAATCCCAACGAGCCGAGTCCACAATTGCTGGCCTCCACTTCGCCACGCGGAGCATATTAGAGCACAGTAGAGCGCATAAATCGAACGCACTGCATTGCATGGCGCAAGAATCACAGATATGCTGACCAATCCTGACCTAACCTAACATAACCTAACGTAACATAACCCAAGCAGGCGTGCCGCTACCACTACTGCTGACGTTCACTGTGGCGAGCAGAATACGATAGAGCACAGTAGAGCACAGAAGTCCATCGAATAGCATTGTATAGCACAAGTGTCACAGGAACCGTGTCCAAACATATACTAACGTAACATAACCAAACGTAACATGATTCAAACAGACGTGCCACGGCAGCTGTTGCTGGCCGCCCCAGAGACAGGCGGATGCTTCCAGAGTAATGCAGGTGGTAGATATCGACCGAATAGCAGTAAATAGCATAGAAGTCAAAGCTACCCTAACCAAGCTTCATCGAACCTAGCGAAGCGAAGCGTAATATGACTTAACCTGGCGAGCCGAGACCATAGTCGCTGGCCTCCGGAGGTTCGAGCAGAGTACAGAATACCAATGTAGAGCGCATGAATCCACTGAAGAGTAGCGCATATCACAAAGGTCACAGCCAATCTAACCATACTTAACATCACCTAACCTAACCGAACGTTACCTGTCTCATTCAAACGTGCCGTGAGCGCCATTTCTGGCGCCCCAGAGTCAAGCAGAGCATATTAGAGCACAGTGGAGCGCAGAAATCCACCGAATGGCAGTGCATAGCGTGAAAGTCAAAGCTACCATAACGTAACTTAGCCCCACCTAACATAGCCAAACGTAACATAACCCGAACTATCGTGCCGAGGCCACTATTGCTGCCCTCCATGGAGTCAAACATAACGTGTTAGAGGAGAGTAGTGTGCATGATTCCATGGAATCGCAGTGCATAGCACAATAGCCGAAGCTACTCTGTCCTAACGTAACCAAACGCAACACAAACGAAATTAGCCTCACTCAATCTAACGTGCCGAAACCACCAATGCTGATATCCTCAGAGCCGAGCAGAATATAGCCGAGCACAGTAGATCGCAGAAATTTGCCTCAATGCAGTCTAAAGCAGAAAAGCAAAAGACATCCTAACCTAACCTGTCCTGCCCTAACGTAACCAAACGTAACCAAGCCCGACATAACGTGCCTAGTCAAATGTTGCTGGCCTCCCCATCGCCAAGCAGGGCATGTTAGGGGAGATTAGACCGCAGAAGTCCACAGAAGGGCAGTGTATAACACGGAAGTCAGAGATGTCGTAGTCAAACACAGACAAACCTATTCTAACCAAACGTAACGTAACACATCTTAATACGACGCTGCAAATATCACTGGCACTCCCAGAGCAAGGAAGGGAGTATTAGATCACAGTAGAGCGCAGCAATCCACCGAATACCAGTGTACAGGGCAAAGGACATAGCTATCCTCTCCTCACATATCCAAACCAAACCCAGCCAAACGCCGCATAACAGAGTCTGACATGCCGAGACCACAATTGCAGGCCTCCCCAGCGCCAGGCAGAGGATATTAGAGCACAGTGGGCACAGAAGTCCACCGAACAGGAGTTTATAGCACAAAAGTCAAAGCTATCCTATCCGAACCTAACAAAAGCATAACTAACTACACGCAACGTTACTCAACCAAACGTGCCACGACCACTATTGCTAGTCTCCCCAGTGACAACCGAATGCAGGTAAAGCTGCGCAGAGCGCAAGTATCTACCGAGTAGCAGTGTATTGCACAAATGTCAATGCCATCCTGTCAAAACCTTACCTACCCTGACGTAACGAAGCGTAACAGAGTACAGCCGACGTGCCTATGCCACTATTGATGACCTACCAAGAGCAAAGCAGAACACATTACAGCACAGTAGAGCGCAGAACCACAACGTATAGCAGTGTATAGCACAAAAGTTCAAGCCATTGCTTCCTAACCTAACAAATCTCAAAATAAGCAAACGTAACATGTCTCAAAACAGCGTGCAGCGGCCACTATTACCGAGCTCTCCAGATACACGCAGAGTATAGTAGAGCACAGCAGAGCGCAGAATTCCACCTAATAACAGTTCATATCTCGAAAGTCAAAGCTACTGTAACCTAACGCAACGCAACCTGTAACTACCGAACGTACTATAAGAAAACCTAACGTGCCACGACCACCACTGCTAGCCTCCAGAGAGTCTAGCTGAGCATAGTATGACAATGTGGAGCGCAGGAAACCAATGAACAGCAGTCTATAGCTCAAGACTCTAAGCTATCTTATTCTAATCTAGCCAAACGTACCATAGCCGAACGCAACATATCTCTGCCTAACGCGCCGAGAAATCTATTTCCGGCCACCCCACAGCCAAGCAGAATACACTACAGCACAGCAGATAGCAGAAATCCTCCGAATAGCATTGTACAGCAAATATGTCAAAGCCATCCTAACCATACATATCCTACCCCATTCAAACCAAACGTAACCATAACACAACAAAACGTTCCGCGCCCACTATTCTTGACCTTCCCGGAGGCCAGCAGTGGCTAGTAGAGCAATGGAGAGCGCAGATATCGGCCGAATTGCAGTGTATACCACAAAAGCCAGAGCTATCATGACCAAGCTTAACCTAACCTGGACAAGCAAAACGTAACCTAACACAATCTAACGTGCCTTGACCACTGTTGCTGGTCTCCCCAGCGACAAGCAGAATATACTGAAGCACAGTAGAGTGCAGGAAGCCGTCATATAGCAGTGTATAGCACACAAGTCAACGATACCCCGATCGAACCTGACTTAACCTGACCGAACCAAACGTAAACTAACTAAACCTAACGAGCCGAGCCCATTATTGCTGGACTCCCCATCGCCAAACAAGCCATATTAGTGGAGTGTAGATCACAGAAGTCCGAAGAATGGCAATGCATAGCAGAAAAGTAAAAGAAATCATGACCAATCCTAGACAAACCTAACCCAACAGGACGCAACGTGACTGAAACTAACGTGCCGAGACCACTATTGCTGGCCTCTCCAGAGCCAAGCAGAACATATAAGAGCACAGTGAAGCGCAGAATTCCGCCGAATTGCAGTGCATAGCACAAAAGTAAAAGCTATTCAAGCCAAACTCATCCTAGCCTAACCTAGCCGAACGTAACATAACTCGTCATAACGTGCAGAGACCATTATTGCTGGTCTTGCCACTGTCAGGCTGAACGTACTAGAGCATTTTAGAGCGCTGGAATCCATCGAATAGCAGTGTATAGCGTAAAACTTTGGGCTCCCCAAGTCAAAGCAGAATTTGGTAAATAGTAGAGCGTAGAAACCCACCGAATGTCAGTGCGTACCGTTAAAGTAAAACCAGTACAAACCTAACGCAGGCTAAGGTAACGTAGCCAAACGTAGCCTAACCAAACATAACGGCACGAGACCAAAATTACTGGCATCCCCAGAGTCCCGCAGAGTATTGTTGACCAGCGTAGGGCGTAGAAATCCACTGAATAGCAGTGCATAGCACAAAAGTCTAAGAAACCCTATCCTAACCTAACCATACGTAACACAAACGAACGTAACCGAACTCAATCTAACGTGCCGCGCCCAATATTGCGGGCCTCCATGTAGCCAAGCGTTTCATATTAGAGCATGGTAGAGCGCTGGGATCCTGCGAATACGAGTGTACAACACAAAAGTCAAAGCTAGCTTATCCTAACCAAACCAAACGTAACACGTACAAGCCGAACTTAATTCATCCTCACGCGGCGAGATCAGAGTTTCTGGCATCCCCAGAGCCAAGCAGAAGATACTAGGGCGCAGTAGAACGCATATATCCACCGAATAGCAGTGTATAGCACAAAAGTTAATGCTACCCAACCGCAAAATGCCAATCGTCGCGTAACCAAACGTAACGAAGCACATCCCAAAGAGCCGCCACCTCTATCGCTGGCATTCCGTGGCCAAGCATAATATAGTGTAGCACATTAAGGCGCAGAAGTCCACCGGATAGCAGTGAATAGTACAAAAGCCAAAATGATCCTATCCTAACCAAACCGAACGTAATGCAACCAAACTTAACCTATCTCAAATTAATTTGCCGAGTCCACAATTGCTGTCCTCCCAAGAGTCAATCAGAGTGTATTAGAGCAATGTTGAGCGCAGTAATCTGCCGAATAGGAGCGCATGGCACGGTAGTCAGAGGTATCCAAACATTCCCTGGACCAACCTAAACTAACCAAACATAGCCTAAATAAACATAACCTGCCGAGAGCACCATTGTTAACCTCCACAGAGACATGCAGAACATATTAGAGCTATGCAGAGCGCAGGAATCCAGAGAAAAGCAGTTTACGGCACAGAAGTAAAAGCTACCCTTCACAAACCTAATAAAGTGTATCTTAGCCGAACGCAACCCATCCCAATCTAACGTGCTGCGACCACTATTGCCGGCATCTCCGGAGCCAAGCTGTTTATAATAGAGCAATGCAGAGCGCAGACATCCACCGAATATCAGTGTACAGCACAGAAGACGAAGCTACCCTATCCTAAGCTAACCA
>NW_016915309.1:12016-28973 GCF_001483705.2 Eufriesea mexicana | reverse complement strand
CAACCTAACGTGACGTGTCGCCTATTGCAGCCCTCCCCAGAGCCAAGCAAAACGTATAAGAGGAGAGTGGAGGGCAGAAGTCTATAGGATCGCAATGTATAGCACAATTGTCATTACCACCCTAACCTCACCTAACCAATGCTAACATAACCGAACGTAACATAACACTGCCTGACATGCCTATGACACTATTGCTCACCTCCGCGGAGCCCAGCCGAATGTACTAGATCACAGCAGAGCGCAGGAATCCGCCGCAATGCAGTGTGTAGCACAAAAGCCGTAGATATCCTTACATAAGCTGCGCTACCCAAGTCCAGCCAATCGAAACTTGCAGCGACGGCAGTTGCTGGCCACCCCATAGCCGAGCAGAAAATATTGGAGCACAGCAGAACGCAGAAATCCACCGAATAGCAGTGTATAGCGCGAAAGTCCAAGCTACACTGCATTAAACTTACCAACCTTAACATAGCCAAACGTAACCAAATGCAACCTGCAGTGCCGCGACCACCATTTATGGCCCCTACGGACACAAGCAGAGTATAACAGAGGAGAGTAGAACGTAGAACTCTGGAATCGCAGTGAACAGCAGAAAGGTCATGCCTATCCAAACCTAACCCAAGCTAACGTAACCTAACCTAACGTAGACTATCTCAAAACGAAGTGCCGCGGCCAATTTTGCTGGCGTCTCCAGGGCCAAGCAGAATGCAGTAGGACACATTAGAGCGCACAAACCCACCGGAAAGCTGTGTATATCGCAAAAGTCGCAGCTATCCTTACCATATATTACCTACGCTATCCTCACCAAGCTTAGCGAATCGCAACCTGACCTGCCGAGACCACTATTGCTGGAGTCCTCAGAGCCAAGCAGAGGGTAGTAGAGTAATGCAGAATGCAGAGATCCTCTCAATAGCAGTGTATAGCAAAAAAGTTGAAGCAATCCTTTCCTAACCTTGCCAAACGTAACATAACCGAGCGTATCGTAACCGAACTTAACCTGCTGAGACCATTATGACTGGCCTGCACAGGGACAATCAGAGCATACCAGAGCAGAGTAGAGTGCAGTAATCCACCGCATAGCAGTGTACAGCACAGGAGTCAACGGCACTCTAGCCTAACTTGTCCTAGCTTGGCCTGACCAAACGTAACTAAACACAACGTAACGTCACACAACCACTATTGCTGGACTACCCAGACTTGTGCAGGGCATAGTAGAGCAATACAGAGCGCAGAAAGTCCCAGGATATCAATGCATAGTACAAAAGTCACAGCTGCTTTAACCAAATATTACCCAACCTAACATAACCAAGCGTAGCGTAAGTCAACCTTGCGTGCCGAGGCTACTACTGCTGGCCTCCCCAGATCCAAGCAGAAAATATTAGAGCACAGTAGAGAGCAGATATCCACCGAATAGCATTGTGTGGCACAAAAGTCAAAGTTATGTAAACCTAGCATATACAAATGTAACATAACCAAACGTAACGAAACTAAACCTAGCGTGCCGAGACCACAACTGCTGGCTTGCACAGGGTCAAGCAGAATATAGTAGAGCACAGTAGAGTGCAGATATCCACCGAGCATCAGTGTATAGCGCGGAAGTCAAAGCAGTGAAGCTCTAACCTTACCAAACGTGACGTAAACTATCGTAGCCTATCTCAACCCAACGTGACTAGACAACTAATGCTGGCCTCCCCAGAGCCAAGCAGTATATACTACAGAAAAGTAAGTCGCAGGCAGCCAAGAAATATCAGGGAATAACACAGAAGGCAAAGGTACCCTATCATTACCTGTCCCAACCTGACCCAACCGAACGTAGCCAAGGACAAGATAACACGCCGCGGCCGCTGCTGCTGACCCACAAGTGCAATTCAGGATGCAGTTGAGCGCAGTAGACCACAGTTATCCGCAGAATAACGGTGCATAGCATGAAAGACAAAGCCATGTTTACCAAACAGAGCCTAACCTGACCCAACCAAACGTAACCTTGCCAAACCTGACGTGCCACGGCCACTATTGCTGACCTGCCCAGAGCCAAGAAGGGCATACTAGGGCACAGTGGAGAGCAGAAGTGCACCGCATTGCAGTCTAGAGAACAAAAACCGAAGATATCCTAACCTAACCCAAATACAACTAACCTAACAGAACGTAACGTAACGCCACCCCACGCAACGCGGCCGCAATTTCTGGTCTCCCACAGCAGTGCGGGAGATTTCTGCGCTCTACAGTGCTCTAGCATGTCATTTCTGGATCTGGGGATGTCGGCAACTGCTGCCTCGGCGCGGTAGCTTGGAATATATTACGTTTGGTTAGGTTATGTTAATTTGGGTTTGGGTTGGTGTAGCTTTGACTTTTCTGCTATACACTGCGTGTCCGTAGATTTCTGCGATTCACTGTCCTCTAATAGTTTCAGCTTGTCTATGGCGAGGCCATCAGAAGTGGTCGCGACACGATACGTTTTGGTATATCACGTTTGGCTATGTAAGCTTAGTAAACGATAGGTGAGGACGGCTTTCGATTTTGTGCTGTACGCCGCAAGGCGCTGAATCTCCGCGATCTACGATGCTCTAGTACACTCTGCTTGGCTATGTGTGTGTCAGCAATAGTGGTCTCGGCAAGTTACGTTGAGTTTTATTGCATTCGGTTAGATTATGATAGTTTGGGTTACGTTCGGATGCCTTCGACTTTTCTGATGTACACTGTGATTCAATGGATTTCTGCGCTCTCCTCTCTACTAATACCTCCTGCTTGACTCTGTTGAGGCCAGCAACAACAAGGAGCAGTAGCGGTACCCTAGGTTTTGTTACGTTGCGTTTGGTAATGTTGCGATTGGTTATACTATGGTACGGCAGCTTAGTCTTTCGTGCTTTACACTGCGATTCGGTGGATTTCTGCGCACTACTGTGCTATAATTATTTCTTCTTGGATCGAGGGAGGGCAGCTGCGGTGGTCACGGCACGTTAGGATGAGCCATGATACGTTCGGTTACGTTACGTTTGGTCAGGTTAGGAGAGGATAGCTTTGATTTTTGTGCTATACACTGCTGTACGTTTCATTCCTGCGCTCAGCTGTGACCTCTTACTCTCTGCTCCGCTATGTGGAGGCCAGCAATGGTAGCATCTGTTAGTTAGGCTGTGTTAGGTTATGCCCTATGCATTTGGTTAGGATATCCCTGGCTTTTGTGCTATACATAGCTGTGCGGTCGATATCTGCGATCTGCATTGCTCTAGTAGCCTCTGCTAGTCTCTGGGGAGGCCAGCAATAGTGGCCGTGGCGCGTCACTTTGTCTTAGCGTAAGCTCGGTGTCGTTGGGTTACGCTGCGCTATTACGAAGTCGCTTTGACTTACCTGTTATAAGTTGTTACTAGGAGGAGTGCTGCGATATACTGCGCTCTACTACACTCTGCTCGAATTTGGCGAGCCCAGCAATAGTGGGCGCGGCACGTTATGTTGAGTTATATTACGTTCGGTTATGTCACGATTAGTTAGGTTAGGAAGGTTTGGCTTCAACTTCTGAGCTTTACACTGATATTCGGTGTGTGTCTGCGCTCTATTGTGCTCTAATATGCTATCCTTTGCTCTGTGGAGTCCAGAAATGGTGGTCGCTGGGCTCTGCTTTGAGTTAGGATACGTGGTGCTATGTTGCGATTTGTTAGGTTTGGATAGGGTAGCTCCGACTTTTGTCCTGTGCGCTGCTGTTCGGTGGATTTCTGAGCTCTTAGTTGCTCCACTATACCCCAATGGACTCAGGGCAGGCCAGCAATGGCGGTCGTGTCACGATATGCTTTGTTAGGTTACGTTTGGTTAGGTTAGGTTAGGTTTGGATTGGTTAGAATGGCTTGGTCCTTGGTGATACACACTGCTATTATGAGAGCTTCTGCTCTCTACTGTGCTATAATATGTTCTGCTTGGCGATGGGTGGTCAGCAATGGAGGTCTGGACACGCTTGGTTTATTTATTCTACGCTTGGTTGTGTTAGTTTAGGCCTGATTACATTAGGATATCTCTGACTTTTCTGCTATAAACTGCTATTCGGCTGATTCCTGCCCTCCACAGTGCTCTAGTATATTCTGCTCGGCCCTGGGGAGTACAGCAATAGTGGTCGCTGCACTTTATGTTGAGCGAGGCTATGTTTGGCTACTTTCCGATGGCTCGGGTTAAGTTTGGGTAGCTGATACTCTTCTGGTGTACACTGTCATACTATGGATTTCTGCGCTCTACTCTCCTCTAATATGCTCTTCTTGGCTCAGTGGTGGGCAGCACTGGTGCTCTCGGCACGTTAGGATGAGTTAGGCTACGTTTGGTTACATTACACTTGGTCATGTAAGGACACGATTGCTTCGGCTTTTGTGCTATACATTGCTGCCCGGTTGGTTTCTGCGCTCTACCAGGCTCTCATATATTCTGCTTCGCTCTAGGGAGACCAGCAAATGTGGCCTTTACAAGTTAGGTTGCGTTATGTTACGTTTGGCTTTGCTAGGTTCGGTTATGCTTGGTTAGGGTAGCTTTCACTTTTGTGCTATGCACTGCTATTCAGTTCATATCTGCGCTCTGCATTGCTCTACTAGCCCCTGCCTTTCTCGGGTGAGTCTTGCAATAGCGGTCGTAGCACGTTCTGCTGTGTTACGTTACGTTTGGCTTGGCTAGGGTACGTAAGGTTTGGTTAGTATGGCTTTGACATTTTTTATATACAATGCTATTCGGCGTATGCCTGCGCTCTACTATGCTCTAGTATATTCTGCTTAGCTATGTGGAGGCTAGCAGTAGCGCTCTCGGCTCGTTACGTTGAGTTATGCTACTTTTGCTTAAGTTACGTTTGGTTAGATGAGGATAGTATAGCTTTTACCTTTGTGCCTCACACTGCTATTCGGTGGACTTGTGCGCTCTACTGTGCTCTTATATGCTATGCATGGCTCTGAGGATGCCAGCAATAGTGGTCTCGGTACGATAGGTTCAGTTATGCTACGTTTGGTCAGGTTACGTTGGCTTTGGTTAGGATTGGATTGTTTCCACTTGTCTGCGGTACACTGCAATTCTACGGATTTCTGCGCACTACTTTCCTCCAATATGTCTGCCTGACATTGTAGAGGCCAGAAATTGTGGTCTCGGCTCGATAGCTTGAGATATGTTACGTTTGGATTGGTTACGTTGGTTTGGGTTAGGTTTGAATAGGTTAGACTTTCATGGCATAGACTGCTGTTCGTTGGATTTCTGCACCCTACTGTGCTCCAATATACTCTGCTCGACCCTTGGGTGGTCAGCAGTTGTGGGCGCTGCACTTTAGGTTGTGTTCGGTTGCTTTCGGGTATGTAACGCTCTGTTATGTAAGGGGAGCGTAGCTTAGAATTATGTGCTATACACAGCTATTCGGACTATTTCAGTGTTCAACATTGCTCTGCTGTACTGTGTTTAGGTCCCCCGAGGACAGAAGTAGCGGTCGTGGCACGTTAGGCTGGGTTACGTTACGTCCGTTTATGTCATGTTTGGTTAGGTTAGGATAGGATAGGTTTGACTTTTGTGTTAGGCTTTTCTATGCTTGGTTAGTGTAGCTCCTACTTTTGTTCTACACACTGCTATACGGTGCATATCTGCGGTCTATTGTGGCCAAATATATTCTGCTTGACTCTGGAGCGACCAGCAATATCTGTCGAGGCACGTTTGGAAGAGTTTTGTGACGTTAGCTTACGTTACGTTTGGCTAGGTTAGGTTAGGGCAGCTTTGACATTTGTGCTGTACACTGCTGTGCGGTGGAGTTTTGTGCTCTAGTGTGCTCTGATATACTCTGCTTGGCTCTGGAGAGGCCAGCAATATTGGCTTCGGCACGCTAGGTTGTGTTATGTTACGCTTCGCTTTGCCAGATTATATGTTTGGTCAGGACAGATTTGACCCTTGTGCTATACACTCCTGCTCGTTCGATATCTGCACACTGCATTGCTCTACCAGCACCGGCTTGTCTATGGTGATGCCGGGAAGTATTGGTCTTGGCACGTTTGGTTGAGTTACGATATTTGCTTATGTAATGAGCGGTTATGTTTGGTAAGGATGGCTATGGCTTTTGTGCTGTACATTACTGTACGGTTACCTTGTGCACTCTAATGTGCACCAGTACGTTCTGGTTGCCTACGGGGGGCCAGCAGTGTTGGTTCTAGCACGTCAGTCTGAGTTAGGTTGCGTTTGGTTACGTTACGTTTGGTTAGGTTAGGATAGATTGGCTTAGACTTTTGTAATATACACTGATGTCTGATCGATTACTGCGCTACACGTTGCTCTACTATACTCTGCTCGGCAGTCGGGGGACCAGCAATGTTGGTCGCGGCACGTTATGTTATGTTAGGTTACGATGCGTTATATTACGATAGCTTCGACTTTTGTGCTACACACTGCTATCCTGTGGGCCTCTGCACTCTCCTGTGCGTTGTCACAATCAGCTTGCCTCTGTGGACGACAGGAATAGTGCTCTCGGCAAATTAGGTTGAGTGATGTTACGTTTGGTTCGGTTTGGTTCGGTCAGGATATGATAGGTTAGCTTTGTCTTCTGTGCTATACACCGCTGTTCGGAGGATTACAGCGTTCTACGTTGCTCTGCTTCAGCCCACTTAGTTCTCGTGAGATCAGCAATTGCGGTCGTGGCACGTAATATTGTGTTACGTTGCGTCCGCTCTTGTTATACTTGGTTAGGTTTGGATAGGGTAGCTATGTCGTTTGTGCTCTACGCTGCTATTGGGTGCATTTCCGCTCTCTGCTGTGGTTTAATATTCCCTGCTTTGCCCTGGGAATTCCAGAAATGGTGCCCGAGGTTCGTTAGGTTGTGTCAGGTTACGTTTGTTAGGGTTCGGTTGGGATACCCTTGACTTTCGTGCTATACATTGCCATTCTATAGACCGCTGCGCTCTGCTTTCCTCAAATATGCCTTGCTTGGCGATGGGGAGTCCAGAAGTAGATTGCTAGGCACATTAGGTTGGGATTGGTTACGTTTGGCTACATTAGGGTATGCCAGGTTATGTTAGGTTATCTCCTACTTTTCTGCTTTAAACTTCAACGCGGTGGATTTTTGCCCTCTACTGTGCTCCAGTATACTCTGCTTCGCTCGGTAGAAGTTAGTGGTAGTGGTGTAGGCACGTTACGTTGAGTTATGTTTCGTTAGGTTATGTTACGTTCGGATAGAATAGAATAGGATCACTTAGACTTTAGCACTATATACTGCTTCTCGGTGATCTTCGGCGCTCCTCATTGCTCTACTATACCATGCTCGACTCTAGGGAGGCCAGGAATAGCGGTCATGGTATGGCAGGTCGAGTTAGGTTACGTTTGGTTAGTTTAGGAGTGGCTACGTTTGGTTAGGATGGCTTTGACTTTGCGTTATACGATGCTATTCGGTGGATTTCTGCGCCCTACTGTTATGCAGTATTTTCTGCTTGGCTCTGTGGAGGCCATCAATTGTGGTCTCGGCACGTTAGGTTAACATAGTTGACGGTTGGTTGTGTTAAGCTTGTTCAGATTACGATAGGAACCCTTTGAGTTTTACGTTCCACACCGCTATTCGGTGGACTCCTGCGACCTTCATTGCTCCAATATGCTCTGCTTGGCTCTGGGGAGACATGCAATAGTATTCTCGGCACGTCGTATTCAGTTAGGCAATATTCGGATATGTTAGGATAGGGCAGGTTAGGTTAGGATATCTCTGACCTTTGTGCTGCACACTGTAATGCGGTGGATTACTGCGCTCTCCTGTGCTCTAGTACATTCTGCTTGGCTCTGGGGATGCAAGCAATAGTCGCCTCGGCGCGTTAGGGACAGTTAAGCAACGTTCGGTTATGTTTCGCTTCGACATGTTAGGATAGAATAGCTACGAATATTGTTCTATGCAGTGGGACTGTACTGACTACTGCGCTACATTCTCCTCTAGTATGATCTGCTTGGCTCTGAGGAGGACAGCAATAGAGGCCTTAGCACGTTAGGAAGGGTTGTGTTACGTTTGGTTAGGTTAGGATGGGTTTTGTTTGGCAGGGGTGGATTTGACTTTTGTGCTATACACCGCTATCCGGTCGACATCTGCGCTATGCGTTGATCCACTAGCATCCACTTTTCGCTGGGGAGGCCAGCAACAGCGGTCGTGGCACGTCTGTTTGAGTTACGTTACGTTTGGTCAGGTAATGTTAGGCTATGCTCTGCAACGATGGCTTTGACTTTTGTGCTATACACTGCAATCGGGTGGCTTCCTGTGCTCTACTGTGCTCTAGTATATTCTGCTTGGCTCTGGGTAGGCCAGCAGTATTGGTCTCGGCACGTCCGTATGAGATTGTTTGCGTTTGTTTATGTTACGTTTGGTTAGGTTCGGATAGGATAGCCTAGACCTTTATGCTACACACTGCTACTCCATGGTCTTCTGTGATCCTCCGTGCGCTACCGCAATAAGCTTGCCTCTGTGGACGACAGGAATAGTGATCTCGGCATGTTAGGTTGAGTCACGTTATGTTTGGTTAGGTTAGGTTTGGTTAGGTTTGGTCAGGTTTGCTTTGACTTGAGTGCTATAAACTGCTGTTCGGAAGATTTCAGCGTCCTACGCTGCTCTCCAATACTCTGCTTAGCTCTCGTGAGACCAGTAATTGCGGTCGCGGCACGTAATTTTGTGTTACGTTACGTCTGCTTATATTACGTTTGGTTAGGTTTGGACGTTGTGCTCTACTGGACGTTCTGTTGCGCTCTAATATGCATTGCTTGACTTGGCTACGTTAGGAGAAGTTTGGTTTGGATAGCATCGACTTTTGTGCTATACACAGCTGCTCGGTCGTCATCTTTTCACAGCATTGGCCTGCTAGCGTCCGCTTGCCTCTGAGGAGACTAGCAATAGCGGTCGTGGCACGATACGATGAGTTACGTTACGTTTGGTTCGGTTTGTATAGGTTACGTTTAGTTAGTATGGCTTTGACTATAGCGCTTTACACTGCTGTTCGGTGGAGTCCTGCGCTCTACTGTGCTCTAATGTGTTCTGCTTTGCTCTGTGGAGGCCAGCAATAGAGGTCCCGGCTCGTTATGTTTTGCTATTCAACGTTCGGGTAGATTAGGCCTGACTAGGTTAGATTAAAATATCTTCGACTCTTGTGCTGTACACAATTATTTCGTGGCCTTCTGAGCTCAACTGTGCTTTGCTACATTCTGCTTGGCCCTGGGGAGTCCAGCAATAGCGGCCGCGGCGCATTGCGTTGAGTTATGCTACGTTAGGCTATGTTGCGTTAGTTACGGGTAGGTTTGTATAGCTTCGACTTTTCTGCTATACACTGCGTTTCCAAGGATTCCAGAGCACCACTCTCCCCTATTATGCTCTGCTCAGCTCTGGGCAGGCCAGCAATAGCGGCCGCGGCTAGCTAGGTACAGTTAGGTTACGTTCGGATATGTTACGGTCAGCTAGGCTGGGATAGGGAATTTTTGAATTTTGTTCTATACCATGCTACTCGGTGGATTTCTGCCCAGTACTGAGCTCAAGCATTTTCTGCCTGGCTCTGGGGAGGCGAGTAATAGAAATCTTTGTACATTTGGTTGAGTTATGTGTTGTTTGCCTTTGTTAAGTTTGGTTAGGCTAGGATTGGGAATCTCTGACTTTTGTCCTGTGCACTGCTATTCGGTGGATTTCTGCGTCCTGCTATGCTCTAATATGTTCTTCTTGGCTCCGGGGGCCAACAATGTTGGTCTCGGCAGGTTACTTTGGGCTAGGCTACATTAGGTTGGGTTAGGTTTGGTCAATTTATGCTAGGACATCTACGAGTTTTCCGCTATACACTGCGATTCCAAGGATTTCTGGGCTCTACTCTTCTCTAATGTATCCTGCTCGGCTCTGGGGAGACAAGCAATAGTGGTTGCGGTACGTTAGATTCAGTTAAGTTTCGTTTGGTTATGTTACATTTGGTTAGGTTACGATAGGATATCTTTGACCTTTGTGCTGTTCACAGCAATTCGCTGAATTTCTGCTCTCTACATAGCTCTAGTATGCTCTTCTTGGCTCCGTGGAGGCAAGCAATTGTGATCTCGGTACGTTGGGATAAGTTATGTTACGTTCGATTGCTTTACGTATCCTTAGGTTAAGATACGGTAGCTTTGACTTTTGTGCCATACACTGCTACTAGGTGGATTTATACGCTCTACTATGCTCTAATATTCTATGGTTGGCACTCGGGAGGCCAGCAATTGTGGTCCCGGCACGTTAGGATAAGTCATGTTATGTTTCGTTATGTTAGGATAGGCTTATTTCCGTAAGGACAGCTCCGACTTTAGCGCTATACACTGTTATTCGGTGTATTCCTGCGCCCGACTGTGTTCTACTATATTCTGCTTTGCCCTGGGAAGGATAGCAGCGGATGTCTCGGCACGTTATATTGAGTAACGCTACTTTAGGTTAGGTCACGTTGGTTTGGAATAGGTATGGAAAGCTTCGGCTCTTCACTTATACACTGCGATCCTGTGGATTTCTCCACTCCACCCTCCTCTAATACGCACTGCTCGGGTCTGTGGAAGCCATCTATAGCCGTCGCAGCAATTTAGATTATGTCATGTTAAGTTTGGTTATGTTACGATTGGTCAGTTTAGGATAAGATAACTCTTACTTTTGTGCCGTAGACTGTCGTTCGCTGGATCTCTGCGCCCTACTGTGCTCTAGTATGTTCTGCTGGGCACCGGTGAGGCCAGCAATAGTGGTCGCGGTACGTTTTTCCGAGTTATGTTACTTTTGGTTATGTTACGGTTTGCTTGGTTAGGAAATGATGGCTTTATCTTTTGTGCTATACACTGACATTCGGTGTGCTTCTGCGATCTACTGTGCAGTATTATTATCTGCTTTGCTCTGGGAAGGTCAGCGCTAGTGGTATCGGCACGTCAGGTGCGGGTAGGTAATGCTAGGTTATGTTAGATTTGGTTAGGTTAGGCAAGGTTGGCTTTGACTTTTGTGCTATACACAGCTATTCAGGGATTTCTGCACCCTACTGCGATCTAATTTTCTCTGCCTTGCTCTGAGTAGGCCAGAAATAGCGGCCGCGGTGCGTTAGGTTGTGTTAGCTCACGTTTGGCCATGTTGCCTATGGTTAGGTTAGGATAGGGTAACTCTGACTTCCGTGCTATACACTGCTATTCGGTGGATTTCTGCGCTCTACTGTGCTCTAGTTTATTATTCTTGTGTCTGGGAAGCCAGCAATATTGGTCTCGGCACGTAAGGTTGAGATAGGATGCGTTTGGTTATATTGCGTTTGTATAGGATAGGATAGGTCATCTTGAACTTTTATGCTGCACACTGCTACTCGTTGTGTTCCTACGCTCTACGTTGCCCTACAATGCTCTGCCAGTAATAGTGGTCTCGGCCCGCGACGTTGATTTAGACTATGTTTGGTTACGTTAAGTTTGTTCGTGTAAGGCTTGGATAAATATGGCTTTCGTGGTATACGCTGTTATTCGGTGGATTCCTAACCTCCACTATGCTCTAGCATGTTCCGCTTGGCTCTGGCGAAGCCAGAAATGGTGGTCTCTGCAGGTTACGTTGAGATAGGATACTTTCGTCTGATTTATGTTATCTATGGTTAGATTTGGGTACCTTCGACCTTTCCGCTATACACTGCGATTGTATGGATTCCTGCGCTCTGCTCTCCTCCATTATGCTCTGCTTGACTGTGTGGTGGCCAGAAACAGTAGATGCGGCATGTTAGGCTGAGTTAAATTACGTATGGTTAGGTTTGGTTGGGTTGGGTTAAGTTGGGATAGCATTGACTTTTGCGCTGTACACTGCTATTTGTGGATTTCTGCCCACTTCGTTACTCTACCATACTCTGCTCGACTCTGGGGTGGCCAGAAATTGTGGACTCGGAACTTTAGGTTGCGTTAGGCTACGTTTGGTTAGGTTATGTTTGTTTGTGTTAGGTGATGGCAGCTTTGACATCCGTTATATAAACAGCTTTATTGTGGGCTTCTGCGCTCTACTCTGCTCTACTATATTCCGCTTGGCCCTGGGGCGTCCAGCAATAGTGGTCGCGGCTCGAAATGCTGTACTCGGCTTAGTTTGGTTGGGTTATATTTGATGGGATTAGATATCGATAGCTTTGATTTTCCTGCTATACTCTGCGATTCTGTGGATTTCTGCGTTCTACTGTACACTAATATGTTCTGCTTGGTTCTGTGGAGGCCAGCTGTAGTCGTCTCGGCACGTTAGGTTGAGATATGATACGCTTGGATTCATTAAGTTTGGTCAGGTTAGAAAAGAGTAGCCTTGACCTGTGTTCTGTACACTGTTACTCGGTGGATTTCTGTGCCTTACTGCCGTCTAATATTCTCTGCTTGGATCCAATGGGAGGCCAGCAATAGTGTCCTCGGCGTGTTAAGTTGAGTCAGGTTACGTTTGGTTAGGTAAGGTTATGCTATGTTCGTTTTCGGTAGCTTCGACTTTCGTGCTCTAGTGTGCTATCACATTCTCTGCTTGGGTATGTGAAGGCCAGCAATTGCTGCCTCGACACGTTAGATTGAGCTAGGGTAAGTTTGGTTATGTTGGATAACGCTAATTTCGGTTAGGATAGCTTTGACTTTCGCAATACAAACTGTTATTCGGTGGATTTCGGCGCTCTACTGCGCCCTACGATATTATGCTTGGCCCTGGTTAGGCTAGCAATAGTGGTTGAGGCACGTTATTTGTGTCGCGATACGTTTGGTTCGGTTAGGTTATGTTAAGTTCGGCTTGGGTAGCTTCGACTTTCGAGCTTTACACTGTTATTAAGCGGTTTTCCGTGCTCTACCCTGCAGTATTTCATTCTGCTTGGCCCTGGGGAGGCGAGTAATAGTGTTCGCCGCACGTTACGTTGTGTTAGGCTACGCTTGGAGAGGCTACGTTAGTATGGGTTAGGTTTGGTTATCTTCGGCTTCTCCGCTATACACTGCGATTATATGTAGCTCTGCGCTGCGTTCTCACCTAATATGTTCTGCTCGACTCTGGGGAGTCCAGCAATAGTGGTCTCGCCACGTTAGGTTGTGCTAGGTTACGTTTGTTTATGTTACGACTTGTTATGTAAGGATAGGATAACTTTGCCTTTTACGATAGACACTGCTATCCGGAGGTTTTCTGCGTTCTACAATGCTCTAATATGTTCTGCTTGGCTCTGAGGAGGACAGCAATAGTGGTCCCGGCACGTTATTCTGAGTTATGCTACATATGGTTATGTTGCGATTTGTGAGGTTAGGATAGGATAGTTAAGTCTTCTGTTCTGTACACTGCTATACGCGGATATTTGCGCTCTACTGTGTTCTAATATTTTCTGCTTGGATCTTGGGAGACCAGCAATGGTGATCTCGGCGCGTTTGGTGGGTTTAGGCTACGTTTCGTTCGGTCAGGTTTGGAATGCATGGACAGGATACCTTTGTCATTTGCACTATACACCGCTACTCGATGGCACTATGTGCTCACCAATACTCTACTATACTCTGATCGACCCTGCGGAGGCGAGAAATAGTGGTCGTAGCACGTTAGGTTGGGCTACGTTCTGTTTGGTTATGATAGGTTAGGCTACGTTTGGTTAGGATGGCTTCGCCTTTCGCGCTATACACTGCCTTTCGGTTACTTCCTTTGATCTACAGTGCTCTACTATATTCTGCTTGGTACCGGGGATGATAGCATCCGTGGTCGCGGAACATTATGTTGAGTTATGCTACGTTCGGTTATGTTTGGTTAGGTCAAGTAGGGTTAGGTTTTCTTCCACTTTTGCGCTGTTCACTGCAGTGCGACGGATTGCTGAGCACATCAGTGCTCCAGTACACTATGCTCGCACATGTGGAGGCCAGCAGTGGTGGTCTCGTCATGTTAGGTTGAATTAGGTTACGTTTGGGTATCTTACGCTTGGCTAGGTTAGAATAGGCTTCTCTGACGTCTGTGCTATTCACTGCTATTCGGTAGATACCTGCGATATGATGTGCTCTAATATGCTCTGGTTGGCTCTGGGGAGGACAGCAATATTGCCCTCGTCACGTCATGGTTAGTTACACTAAGTTTGGATAGGTTAGATAAGGACAGGTTAGGTAAGGGCATGTGTGACTTTTGTTGTATACACTGCAATTTGGAGAATTTCAACGCTCTGCTGTGCTCTAGTAGGTCCTGCTTCGCTCCTGGGAGTCCAGCAATACTGAACTTGGCACGTTAGGTTGTATTATGCTACGTGTGATTGTGCTACGTTTGGCTATGTTGCGATAGGCTACTTCGACTTTTGTGCTATACACTGCTATTCGGTGGACTTCTGCGGTCTAATGTGCTCTACTTCGCTCTGCACGGCTCTCGGGAGACCGGTAATATTAGTCTCGCCAGAGAGTCAGAGTTATATTATGTTTCGTTCGGCCAGGCTCGGAAGACTTGGTTAGGATTTCCCTGCCTTGTGCGCTGTACACTGTTATTCGGAGGATTTTCATGCTGTTCATTGCTCTACTATACTCCAATCGACTCTGGGGAGGCGAGCGATAGTGGGCGTGGCACGGTAGCTTGGGATATGTTGCGTTTCGTTTGGTTAGGTTAGGCTAAGTTTTGTTGGGATAGATTCTACTTTCGCGCAGTACACTACCCTCCGTTCGATTTCTGTGACCTATTGTGGTCTACTATACTCCTCTTCGCTATGGGGAGTCCAGCAGCTGTGGTCGCGGGACGTTATGATGTGTTAGGCTACGTTTGGCTATTTTACGATTGGTTACGTTGGGACGGATATCTTTGACTTTTGTGCTATACGTAAATAAATACGTTGTATTTATGCGCCCTACTGTGCTTTAATATTTTCTGCTTGGCATTTGGAGCCCAGCAAAAGCGGTCTCGGCACTTTAGTTTATGTTATGTTATGTTTGGTTACGTTCGGTTAGGCTATGCTCGGTCAGGTTTTCTTCGTCTTTCCTGCTATACGCTTCTATTCGGCGGATTCTTGCGCTCTACTGTGCTCCCCTACATTCCGCTTGGCACTGAGAATGCCAGCAATATTGGTCTCGGCACGTTAGGTTTAGTTATGTTTCGTTTGCTTAGGCTATGGTAGGATAAGTTCGGTTAGGATGTCTCCGTCTTTCGCGCTATACACTGTTGTTCGGTGGATTTCAGTTTTGTACTGTTCTCTACTATATTCTGCTTGGCTCTCGGGAGACCAACAATAGTGGTCTCGGCGCGTTGGGTTCAGTAATGTTTCGTTCCCATATATTACGCTTGGCTAGGTTAGGATACGATAGCCTTGACTTCTGTGCTATACACTGCTATTCGGTGGATTTCTGCCCTCTACTGTGTTATAACATTTTCTGCGTGGTTCTGGGCAGGCCAGAAATAGTGGTCTCGGCACACCAGGCTGAGATATGTTACGTTGGGTTAGTTCAGACTTGCTTGGGTTAGGTTTGGATAGCTATCACTTTTGTGCTATTAACCGCAATCCCATGGATTTCTACTCTCTACTGCCCTATAGTATGTTCTGCTTGACTCCGGGGAGGCCAGCTATTGTGGTCGCGGTACGTTATATTTAGTTCTGTTACGTTTGGTTATGCTAAGATTTTATATATTAGGATAGGATTGCTTTGACTTTTGTGATATACTCTGCTACTCGCTGGATATCTGAGGTCTAAAGTGCTTTAATATGCTCTGCATGTCTCAGGGGTATCCAGTAATAGTAGTCTCGTTACGTTAGTTTGAGTTATATTACGTTTCGTTTGGCCAGGCTTGGAAGGTTTGGTTAGGATTTCTTTGCCTCTAGTGCTATTCGCCGCTATTCGGTGGATTTCTGTGCTCGACAGCGCTCTACTACATTCAGCTTGGCCCTGGGGAGGCGAGCGATAGTGGTCGTGGCACGTTAGGTTGAGATATGTTACGCTTGGTTGAGCTACGTTTGGTTAAGTCAGGACAAGACAGATTTGGCTTTTGTGCTTTACACTGCTATGCGGTGGATTGCTGCACTCTACATTGCTCTACTATACTCTCCTCGACTTTGGGGATTCCGCAAATAGTGGTCCCGGCACGTCCGGTTAAGCTAGGTTACGTCTGGTAAGTCAGCTATCCTGTCCGAACCTAACTAAACCTTATATAACCATACGTATCTTAACTAAAACAAACGTGCCACCGCCACTATTTCTGGCACCCCAGAAACAAGCAGATGCTCGTAGGACAGCGCAGAGCGCAGATATCGACCGAACAGCAGTGAATAGCGCAAAAGTCGAAGCTATCCTAACCAATCCTATCGTAGCCTAGCCAAGCCAAGCGTAACATAAAACAACGCAGCGTGCCGAGACAAATATTGCCGGTCTCTCCGGAGCCAAGCAGAACATATTAGAGATCAGTAGAGCCGGAAAACGACCGCACTGCAGTGCACAGCACAATATTCTGTGATACCCAGACCTAACTTAACCTAACCGGACCAAACATGATATAACCCAAACAAACCTGCTGCAACCACTACTGCTGGCGTCCCCAGAGACAAGCGGAATATGATACAGTACAGTGGAGCGCAGAAGTCCATAGATGGTCTGTGTTGAGCACATAAGTCATAGTTACCCTAACCAAACTTAACCTACCCGAACAAATCCAAGCGTAACATAACTCAAACAAACATTCCGCGACCACAATTGCTGGCCTCCACGGGGCGAAGAAGAACGCTCTAGAGCACAGTAGAGCGCAGAAATCAACTGCACAGCAGTGTATAGCACACAAGTCATAGCTGCCCTATCCTATCCTAACCAAACATAACGTAACCAGACATAACCTAACTCACCGTGACCTGCCGAGGGCATTATTTCTGCCATCCTCAGAGCGAAGTAGAAGATATTAGAGGAGAGTAGAGCGCAGAAATCCATAGAATCGCAGTGCTTAGAACAATAGTCACAGTTACCCATTCCTAACATAAACATACGGAACACAAGCGAACATCTCTTAGCCCAAACTAATGTGCCGAGGCCACTATTGCTAGCCTTCCCATAGCCAAGCAGAATATACTAGAGC
>NW_016915309.1:11064-11702 GCF_001483705.2 Eufriesea mexicana | reverse complement strand
AAAGCTACACTGACTGAACCTATCTTAACCTATGCAAGCCAAGCGTCACCTAACTCAACCTAGCCTGCCGAAACCACAGTTGCAGGTCTCCCAAGAGTCGAGCAGAGCATGGAACAGCAATGAAGATCACAGAAATCCACCGAATAGCAGTTTATAGCACAAAAGGCAAACCAACCTTATACTGACCTAACCAAACGTAATCTAACAAAAGGCAGCATAATTTAACCTATCGTGGCGAGACCACAATTCCTGGACTCATAGGAGCCAAGCGGCGCAAACTACAGCACAGTAGAGCGCAGAAGTCCTCCGAATAGCAGTGTACATTGCAAATGATAAAGCCATCCTTTCCTACACTAACGAATCGTGACATAACCAAACGTAACATAACTCAATGTAACGTGCCGCGACCACTATTGCTGGACTCCCCAGATACGAGCAGAGAAGAGAAGAGCAGAGTGGAGCGTTGGATTCCACCTAACAACTGTTCATAACACGAAGGTCAAAGCTACCCTAACCTAACAAAGCGTAACCTATACAAACCGAACGTATTCTAACACAACGTAACGTGCCGCGACCACTATTACTGGCCACCAGTTAGTCGAGCAGAGTATAGCAGATCAGTTTAGAGCGTAGAATTC
>NW_016915309.1:4738-9309 GCF_001483705.2 Eufriesea mexicana | reverse complement strand
GCAAAATGTAACCTAACTCAACCCAACGTGCCGAGCACACCATTGCTGTCCTCCCCAGAGCCAAGCAGAACATATTACACCACAGTGCAGCGCAGAAGGTCGCAGAGCAGCGGTGTACAGAGCAAAAGCCAAATCCATTTTAACCAAACATAGCATAACCTGACATAGGCATACGCAACGTGTCTCAATCTGTTGTGCTACGACCGCCACTGCTGGCCTCCCCAGGGTCGTGTGGAGCATAGTAGAGCAACGAAGAGCGCAGAAATCCACCGAACAGCAGGGTACAACATAAAGGTCAAAGCTATCCTCTCCTGAAATATCAAAACGTGACATAGCGAACGTAACCTAGCCCAACAAATGGCACCACGGCCGCTATTGCTGGCCTCTCCAGAGCCGAACATGTTATGGCAGAGCTCAGTAGACCGCAGATATCCACCGAATAGCAGTGTACACACCGAAAGTCGAAACAAACTGAACTCAAGTTACCACAAACCAACAGAGCGTAACATATCTCAGTATAACGTGCCGGCACCACTATTGCTTGGCTTTCCAGTACCAAGCTGAACACACTAGAGCACTGCAGAGCGACGAAGTCCGCCGAACAGCAGTGTGTAGCACCAAAGTAAAAGCTATCTCCTCCTAGCCCAGCCGATCGTAACCTAACCAAACGTAACCTAACACAAGCTACAGTGCCACGACCGCCATTGATGGCCTCCGCGGAGTAGAGTAGAGCATAGTGGAGGTATGTAGAGCGAATAAATCTACCGAATAGCGGTTTACAACACAAAAGTCTAAGCTATCCTATACTAACCTCACCATACGCAACGTAACCAAACGTAGCCCAAATCTTCTTAGCGTGCCGAAGCCACACTTGCAGCCCCTCCCAGAGCCACGGAGAACGTATAAGGGCAATGTAGAGCCCATAAGTCTACCGAATATCCGTGCCTAGCATAAGAGTCATAGGTATCATATCCAAACCTAACCAAGCGTAGCATAATCAAACGCAACGTAACCCAGCCTAACGTGACGAGATCAATACTGCTGTCCTCCCCATAGACAAGCAGAATATACTAGAGAACAGCAGAGCGCAGACATCCGTCGAATAGCATTGCGTAACACAAATGTCAAAGCCGTCCTATCCGAACTTGACCTAAACTATCAGTACCACCCGCAACCTGTCACAACAAGAGAAGCCATGCCCACTATTGCTGGACTCTGCAGAGACAAGCAGAGCCCAGTATAGCTATGTCGATAGCAGGCATCAATCGACTAGCCGTGTATAGCGCAAAAGTCAATGCTGTCCCTACCAAACATGCCCTATGCTAACCAAGCCTAACCTGACCTAGCCAAGCCAAGCGTAACCTAATCCTACCCGGCGTGCCGAAACCACTAATGCTGGCCTCCCGAGAGTCGAGCAGAGCATAGTAGAGCAGAGAAGAGCGCCGATATCCACCGAATCGCTGTGTATACCGCAAAAGACAAAGAAATCCTAACCGAACATTCCCAACCTAGCCTAACCACACGTAACATAACTCAAACAAACATGCCAAGACCACTACTACTGACCACCTCATTGTCATGCAGAGCATAATAGAGCACATTAGAACGCAGAAATCCACCGAATAGCAGTGTATAGCACAAAGTAAGGGTAGCATACTCTTCCTAGTTGAACGTAACGTAATCAGACGTAACCTAACTCAACCTAACATGAGGAGACACATTTTGCCGGCCTCCACAGAGGCAAGCAGAATGTACTGGAGCACAGTAGAGAGCAGAAATCCGCCGCAATGCAGTGAATAGCACAGAAAACGTTTATAACCTGACCAAACATTCTATAACCTAACCTAACCGAACGTAGCATAACTCAAAGTGGCGCTCAGCGGACACTGCTCCGGTCATCCCCAGAGACAAGCAGACCTCAGTAGAGCGCAGTAGATCACAGAAATTCACGGAACAGCAGTGTAAAGCACAAGAGTAAAATTAGCCTGTCCTAACATTGCCGAACATAACATACCCAAACGTAGCCTAACATGACGAGAACACTATTGCTGGACCCCACAGGGACCAGCAGAGTGTGCTAGAGCACAGTAGTGCGCAGAAGTCCACCGCATTGCAGTGAATAGCACATAGGTGTAAGATACGCTGTCCTAACATGAGCTATCCTTATCTAACCATACGTAGCATAACTCTTAACAGCGTGCCGCGTTCACTCCTGCTGGACTCCCCACAGCAAAATATTCTAGAGCACAGTAGATCACAGGAGTCAACTGGAGAGTATTATATAGCGCAAAAGTTTAATCCATCTTAACAAGTCTTAACCTAACTTAACCAAACTAAACGCAACCTAAGTCAAGCTACGTGCCACGACCACCATTGCTCGTCTCCCCAGAGTAGAGCGGGGTATAGTAGGATAATGTAAAGCGCGGAAATGCACCGAATAGCAGTGTACGGCACAAAAGTCAAATATATACAAAGCTTACCTGACATATTCTGGCCTAACCAATCGGAGCCCGAACCAACAAAGCGAGCGTTTCCATTATTATTGCGCCCCCAGGGCCAAGCATAACATACTAGAGCACAGTAGACCGCAGAAAACCACCGAATAGCATTGTATAGTACAACAGTCAACACTAGCCTATCCCAATATATACAACCTTAGTATAATCAAACGCAATATAACTTAACCTAACGCACCGCGACCATTATTTCTGGCCACCCCATAGTCAAGCAGAACATATTAGTGTACAGTAGAGCGCAGAAATCCACCGAATAGCATTGAATGGCTCAATGGTCTTAACTATTCTGCCCTAACATAACTAAGATTGTCATATGCAAGCGTAACCTAACTGAACCTAACGTGCCGAGACCACTATTGCTGGCCTCCACAGAGTCACGCAGAGAATATTAGAACGCAGCAGAACGCAGGAGTCGGAGTGTAGCTGTGTGAAGCACAGAAGTTTGAACTATCCTATTCTAACCTCACCCAACTCAACATAATCAATCGCGGCATAGCTCAACCTAACGTACCGAGACCACTGTTCCTGTCCTCAACAGAGCCAAGCTGAATGTAACAGAGCACAATCGAGCACGAGAATCCGGCGTGTAGCGGCGTATGGCACGAATGTCAAAGATAACCCGGCCGAGCTTAACCTAACCTAACCTAACCGAACGTAGCGCAACTCTACCTAACGTGCCGAGAACTTCACTGCTGGAATCCCCAGAGCCATGCATATGGTAATAGAATACATTGGAGCGCAGACATCCGCGGACAGCAGTGTATAACGCAAAGGTCCAAGCTATCATACACTAACCTGGCCAAACGTAACCTAACCAAACCTAACGCGCCGCGGCCACTATTTCTGCAATTCCCAGAGTAAAAGGAGTGAATATTAGATAAAAGTAGGTCGCAGAAATCCCCCTCAATGCAGTGAATAGCGCATAGGTCTATGATATCCTAACATAGCCTGACCTAACGTAACCATAACAAATCTAGCGTAACTCGACGGAGCGCGCCGCGGCTACTGCTGCCGGACTCGCCAGAGACACGCCGAATACGGTAGAGCGCTGTTGAACACAGGAACCCTCCGGATAATAGAGTACAGCACGAAAGTCGAAGCCAGACTAAACAAATTTAGCCCAATATGACCTATCCAAACGTAGCCTATCTCAACACAACGTGCCGCGACCACAATTGCTGGCCTGCCCAAGTCCATGCAGAAAACAGTATGGCACATTCGAGAGCAGAAATCCTCCAATTATCAGTGTTTATTGCGAAAGTCAAAGAAGACCTGACCGAATTTGACATAACCTAACCTAACCAAACGTAACATAACTGAGACTAACGTGCCGAGATTACTATTTCTGGTCTCGCCAGAACAAAACAGAAAATATTTTACCACAGTAGAGCGAAGACATCCGCGTGTAGCAGCGAACAGCACAAAAGACTATACTATCTCATCCTATCCTCACCAAACGTAACATAACCAAACGTTGCCTGAATCGACCTAACGTGCCAAGACCACCATTGCTGGCTTCCCCAGCGCCAAGCAGAATATACAAGAGCGCAGCAGAGCCCAGATATCCACCGCACTGTAATGTATAGCACAAAAGCAGAGGACATCCCAACCTAACCTGACCTAGCGTATCCTAACCCAACGTAGCATGTCTCAACGTAACGTCCGGTGACCACTGCTCCTGGCCTCCATAGAGCCAAGCAGAATGCAGTAGAGCACAGCGGACCACGAGAATCCACCGAAAAGCAGTGTGCAGCAAGAAAGTCAAATGCGCCATGACCAAACTTAGCCTAACCTAACCCAACAAAGCATAACCTAACACAACCTAACGTGCCACGACCTCTATTGCTTGCCTTCCCAGAGTTGAGCGGAGTATAGTCGAGCAATGAAGAGCGCTGGCATCCACCGAATAGCAGTGTTCAGTGCAACAGTCGGGGATACCCTAACCGAAACTGACATAACCTGTCCTAACCTAACGTTGTCTAACCCAACATTACGTGCCGCGACCGCTATTGATGACCAGCCCAATGCCAAGTAGGATATATTAGTGCACGGAAG
>NW_016915309.1:0-4497 GCF_001483705.2 Eufriesea mexicana | reverse complement strand
CCAAACTAACTTAACGTAGACAAACGTAGCCTAAAACAGCTTGACGGGTCGAGACGAATCTTACTGGCCCCCCAAGAGGCGAGCAGAGTACTGTAGAGCAACGTAGAGCGTAGAAACTCAACGAATAGCGGTCTGTAGCACAAAAGTCAAAGCTATCCCATCCTATACTGTCGAAACGCAATATAACCAGACGCAACCTAGTCTAGACTAACGTGCCGAGACCTCTATTGATGGCTTTGCCCGTGCCAAGCGGAACATATTAGAGCAAAGTAGAGAGCAGGCATCCGACGAATAGCAGTGTATAACACAAAAGGCGGAGCCATTCTAACCAAACGTAACATAACCTAACCCAGCCAAACGTTACCTAACACAACCTATCGTGCCAGTAGCGCTATTGCTGTTCTCCCCAGGGTCGAGAAGAGTGTAGTTGAGCAACGAAGAGCGCAGGAATCCACCGAATTCCAGTGCACGCCGCAAAATTCAAAGTAACCCTATCCTAACATAACCAATCCTATCCTAACCAAACGTAACATAACCCTACGTAACGTGCCGAGGGCACTACTGCCGGACTGCCCAGCGCCAAGCAGGGCATATTTCAGGAGAATAGGGCGCTGATATCCACAGAATGGCAATGCATAGCACGAAAGTCAAATATATCATAACCCAAACCAACCAAACGTTACCTAACCACAGGTAACGTATCTCAACCTAACGCGCGGCGGCCACTATTTCTGGAACTCCCAGAGCAAATTAGGGATCATTAGTTCACATTAGAGCTCAGCAATTCACCGAATAGAAGTATACAACATAGAAGTCACATCTGCACCAGCCTAACCTAACCGAACGTAACATAACTCAACCCAGTGTGCCTAGACCACTATTGCTGATCTCCACAGTGCAAAGCAGAATACACTAGAGCACAGTAGAGCGCAGAGATCAGCCGCACTTGAGTGTAAAGCACAAAAGTCGAAGATATTCTAAACTAACCGGACATAACCAAACCTAGTGAAACGTAGCATATATCAACCGAACGTGCCGAGACCACTATTGCTGGAATTCTCAGGACCATGCAGGATCTACTAGAGCACAGTAGAGCGCAGGGAGACACCAAATAGCAGCGTATAGCACAAAAATCGCATATATCGTAATCTAGTCCGACATAACCTAACCTAACAAATCGTGGACTGACAAAACTTAACGAGGCATGACCTCTATTTCTGGCCACCCCAGTGACAATCAGAACCTACTAGAGCACAGAAGAGCGCAGAAGACCTACGGATAGCTGCGAATAGCACAAGGGTCAAAGCCGCCATCACCAAACCTAATCCAACCTAGCCTAACCAAACGTAACCTAATACAACCTACCGAGTCACGGCCACCACTGCTGCCACCCCAGAGTCGGGCAGAGTATAGCAGAGCAATATAGAGCGCAGAAATTGAACTAATGGCAGTGTATATGGAAATAGTCAAAGTTATCCTACCCTATCCTTACCAAACGTAAGATAACATAATCTAACGTGCTGCAACCACTATTGCAGGCGTCCCCAGAGACAAGCCGAACATGATGGATCACAGTAGAGCCCAGAAGTCAATAGAATAGCAGGTTTGAGCACAAAAGTCAGAGGATTCCTACCCTAACCCCGAAAAGCCTGACTCAACTAAACGTAATCTAGCTCAACCTAACGTGCCGCGACCAGTATTTCTGGCCTCCGCAGATCCAAGCAGAGCATAGTAGAGGAGAGTAGAGCGCAGAAATCCATAGAATGGCCGCGTAGAGCAGAAAAGTGGATACTATCCGCACCGGAACAATGCAAACGTAACCGAACCAAACGTAGCCTATCTAAACCTAAGGTGTCGTGGCCACTATCACTGGCATTTCCAGAGCCAAGCAGGACGCACTAGAGCTTAGTAGAGCGCAGAAATCCAACGCATTCCAGTGTACAGCACAAACGTCATAGACAACATACCCTGCCCCAAACAAACACAACCCAACCAAGAGTAACCTAACTGAACATAACGCGCCGCGCCCACAGTTTCAGCCCTCCACGGAGCAAAGCGAAGCATACTAGGTCACAGTAGAGCGCAGAAATCAGCCGAACAGCAGTGTATAGCACACAAGGCAAAGGTACCCCAACCTAACCTGGACTAACGAAACCTAAGAAAACGTATCGCAGCCCAACGTAACGTTCCGCGACCACTGCTACTGGCCTCCCCAGAGCCAAGCAGAATGTAGTAGAGAGCAGTAGAGGGCGGAAATCCACCGAATAGCAGTAAATGTCACAAAAGAATAAGCTAATCTCTCCTAACATATCCAAACATGCCTTACGCAAACGTAGCATAACTAAACCTAACGCGCTGAGACCACTATTGCTGGCCTCCGCAGAGGCAAGCAGAATATACGGTAGCGGAGCAGAGAGCAGGAATACTCTGTATTGCAGTGTAAAGCAAAAAGGTCAATCATATCTCGACATAACTTGACCATACGTAACCTAACCAAAGGTAGCGTAACTCAACAGGGCGTGCTGCATCCTCTGCTCCTGGACTCCCCAGAGCAAAGCAGAATACGTTAGACTATAGTAAGTCACATGAACCCACCCGGAATTAGCGTATAGCACGAAAGTCGAAGTCTTCCTGACCAAACTTAAACTAACGTAACCTAATCAAGCATAGCATAACTAAACGTAACCTGCCGCGAAGACTACTGCTGGTCTCCACAGTACGAAGTAGAGTATAGTAGAATGGAGTCAAGCGCTGGAATCCTACGAATAGCAGTGTAAAGCACGAAAGTCAAAGAAATCCAGACCGAGCGTGACGTAACCTAAAATGACCAAACGTAACATAGCACAACCTGACGAGCAAAGACCACCATCGCTGGCCTCGCCGGAGCCAAGTGGAATATATTTGCACATAGTAGAGCGCCGTTATCCGCAGATAGCAGTGTATAGCGCAAAAGTCCGGACTACTATATCCTAACCTCACAAAACGTAGCATAATAAAACACAGTATATCTCAAGCTAACCGGCCGATACTATTATTGCTGGCCTACACAGCGCCAAGCAGAGTATACTGCAGCTCAGGAGACCGTAGAAATCCACTGCATTGCAATATATAGCACAACAGCGATAGACACCGTAACCAAACCACTCTATCCTAAAATAACGAAACGCGGCATAACTGAACCTAACGTGCCCAGTCCACTATTACTGGCCACCCCTGCCCAAGCACAGCATATTAGAGCACACTAAGGCGAAGAAATCCACGGAATCGCAGAGGACAGTGCAAAAGCAAGGGTAGCCTATCCCAACCAAGCCAAACGTAACATATCCGAACGCAACATAATGCAACCTAACATGGCAAGACAACTATTGCCGGTCCACACAAATACATGCAGGATCTACTAGAGCACAGTAGTGCGCAGAAATCCACCGCATTGCAGTGAACAGCACAAGAGCCGTAGATAACGTAGCCTAACCTGACCAAACCTAGCGTAACAAAACGTAGCTTAGCTCAATACAAAGCGCCGCGATCACCGCTGCTGCCCCGCCAGAGCCAAACAGAATGTACTAGAGCACAGAATGCTACAGCAATCCACCGAACAACAGTGTATAGCACGAAGGTCGGAGCTACCCTAACCAAGTGTAGCCTAACCGTGACGAACCAATCGTAACATACCACAACCTAACTTGCCACGACCACTATTTCTCGCCTCACAGGGTCGAGCAGTGCATAGTAGAGAAATGTGAAGCGCACAAATCCAGTTCCAACGAATAGCAGTGTATAGCACAAAGTCGAAGATATCCTGACCTAACGCAAGCTAATCTTACCTAACCATACGTAGCATTCCCCAACGTACCATGCTGCAGCCACTGTCGGTGGCCTATCCAGGGCCAAGCAGAATATAGTAGAGCGCAGTCGAGAGCAGAAGTCCACAGAAGAACAGTGTATAGCGCGCAAGTCGATGTTATCCTTACCGAACTTAACCCTACCTAAACTAACCTAGCGCAACCGAACACAACCTATCGTTCCGGGACCAATTTTGGTGGTACTCCCAGGGCTAAGCATAATATGGTAGAGCTCAGTACAGCGCAGGAGTACTCCGAATAGCAGTGCATCGCACGAAAATCTAAGTTAACCTGACTGAGCTTAACATATCCTAATCCAACTAAACGTAACCTAACACAACCTAACGTGCCGTGACTACAATTACTGAACGCCGCAGAGCAAAGAAGAACATAGAACATATAGAATACGGTAGAGCGCAGAAGTCCACCGACTAGCGGCGTATGGCGCAAAAGTCTAAGTTGGACTGTCCAAACCTTACCAGACGTGACATACACAAACGTAGCATTACCCATCCTAACGTGTGGAGCAGCTATTGCTAGCATCCCCATATCTATTCACGGTATACTAGAGCACAGCAGAGCGCAGAAATCTACTCCATTGCAGTGTGTATCACAAAAGTCAAACATATCCTTACCTAACCTGACATTACCTAAC
>NW_016915308.1:1107-3316 GCF_001483705.2 Eufriesea mexicana | reverse complement strand
ATGTTTGTTTATGTCCTGTTGGCTTGGGTTAGGCTTTGGTGGCTTTGACATGTATGCTGCAGACAGCGATTATACGGATCTCTGCGTTCCACCCTCCACAAACATGTTCATCTTAACTCTGCGGCGGCCGGCAAGAGTGGTCGCGGCACATTCGGTAGAGTTAGGTTACTATTTGCTATGTTATGAGTGGTTAGTTTAGGAGAGGATAGCTATGACTTTAGTGCTGTAGTCTGGTGTTGGGCGGATTCTTGCGCCATAGATTGCCCTAATGCGCACAGCTTGACCCCGGGAGGGCCAGAAGTAGTTGCCACAGCACGATACGTTGTGTCAGGTTACGCTCCGTTAGGTTGGGTCTTGTAAGTTTTGTCTGGATAGCTTTAACTTTTGTGGTGTGCACTGTTACTCGGTGGATTTCTGCGCTCAACTGTGCCCTAATATTTTCAGCCTTTCTATAGCAAAGCCAGCATTGTGGTCTCGGCACTATGACGTGTCAGGTTACGTTCGATTAGCTTGTGTCATGATAAGTTTGGTAAGGATAGCTTTAATTGTTGTGCTGTACACTGGTATTCGGTGTATATATGCGCTCTACTGTGCTCTAGTATGCCCTGCTTGGCTATGGGCAGTGCACCAGTAGCGGTCTCTGCAAGTTTGGATGTGTCATGCTATGTTTGTCAATGTGCTGTTGGCATGGTTTAGGCTTTGGTGGCTTCGTAGTTTGGTTGTGTCATGCTATGTTTGTCAATGTGCTGTTGGCATGGTTTAGGCTTTGGTGGCTTCTACATTTATGATATACACAGCGATTATACGGATCTCTGTGTTCCATTCTCCACTAACATTTCCGCTTAACTGTCTGGAGGCCGGCAACGGTGGTCGCGGCACGTTAGGTTGAGTTAGGTTACGATTGGTTATGTTGCGCTTAGTTAGGTTAGGGGGGGATAGCTTTGACTTTAGTGCTATAGTCCTTTATTAGGTGGACATCTGTGCCCTACAGTGTTTTAATATTTTCAACTTGTCCTTGGGAAGGCCAGCAATAGAGATTTCTGCATGTTAAACTGAGTCAGGTAACGCTCGGTGAGGTAGAGTTGGGCTAAGTTTTCTCAGGATTGCTTCAACTTTTGTGATGTAGTCTGCTCTTCGGTGAACTCCTACACTCAACTGTGCTCTAGTATTTCCTGCTGGTCTCCGGGGAGGGCAGCAATAGCGGTATCGGTATGTAACGTTGAGTTAGGCTATGTTTGGTTATGATATGTTGGTTTGGGTTAGGTTTGGGTAACCCTGTCTTCTCTGATACACGCTGCGACTATATGGATTTCTACACTCTGCTCTCTACTGGCGTGTTCCGCTTGACGCTGGGGAGGTCAGCGATAGTCGTCGCAGCACGCTAGGTTGAGTAGGGTTACGTTTGGTTATATTTAGGTTGGTAAGGTTAGGGGAGGATAGCTTCAACTTTGGTGCTGTGATCTGCTATTAGGTGGAGTTCTGCCCCCTACATCGCTTCAATATTTTCAGCTTGGCTGTGACAAGGCCAGAAACAGTGGTCTAGGCACGTTATGCTGAGTCAAGTTACGTTCGCCTAGGTTGGGTTAGGACATGTTTGGTCGGGATAGCTTTAACATTTGTGCTGTACACTGCTATTCGGTGGAATTCTGCGCTCTACTCTGCCCTAGTATCTCCTACAAGACTCTGGGGTAAACAGTAATAGTGGTCACGGCACGTAATATTATTGTTGGGTACGTTTGGATATGTTACGATACTGTAGGGTAGGAGAGGGTGGCTTTGACTTCAGTGCTATAGCATGCTATTATATGGATTTCTGCGCCCTACAGTGACCTAATATTTTCAGCTTTGCTCTGGGAAGGACAGCAATACTGATCTCGGCACGTTATGTTGAGACAGGTTTCGTTCGGTTAGGTTGCGTTAAGCTAAGTTTGATTAGGGTAGACTTAATTTCTGTGGTCCACACTGCTATACGATGGACTTCTGTGCTCTGCTGTGCTCTAGCATGTTCTGCTTGGCTCTGAGATGGGCAGTAGTAGCTTCCTCGGCACGATAGCTTGAGTTATGCTATGTTCGGCTATTATCCGTTGGTCTGGATTGGGTCTGGGTAGCTTAGACTTTTCTGAAATACAATGCGATTCTATGGATTTCTGCGCTCTACTCTCCACTAACGTGTTCTGCCTGGCCCTGGTGAGGCAAGCAAAAGTGGTCG
>NW_016915308.1:0-239 GCF_001483705.2 Eufriesea mexicana | reverse complement strand
TATAAACTGCTATTCGGTGGATTCATGCGCTCTACATTGCTCTGCTATACTCTGCTGGACCCTGTGGGGAGAGAATTACCTGTCGCGTCACGATAGTTGAGTTAGGTTCCGTTCGGTTATGTTAGGTTGTGTTAAGTTTGGTAAGGATTGCTTCCACTTTCGCGCTCCACACTGTTATTCGTTGTAATTCTGTGATCTACTGTGCTCTACCACATTCTGCTTGGCCATGGGGGGCAAGA
>NW_016915307.1:11305-12077 GCF_001483705.2 Eufriesea mexicana | reverse complement strand
GCAGCACGTTTGCTTGGGTTAGGTTACGTTTGGTTACGTTACGTATCGTTTGGTTAGGGGAGGTTAGCTTTGGACTTAGTGCCATGGTCCTGCATTAGGTGGATCACTGTGCCCTACTGTGCTCTAACATTATCAGCTTGGGAATGGGAAGGCCAACAATAGTGGTATCGGCACGTCATGTTTAGTCAGGTTACGTTCGCGTAGGTTTGTTTAGGCTAAGTTTTATTAGGGTAGATTAATTTTTTTGTGCTATACACTGCTTTCTGGTGGACTCCTGCTTTTTACTGTGCTCCAGCATATTCTGCTTGGCTCTGTGGAGGACAGCAACAGCAGCCTCGGCACATGAGATTGAGAGAGTGTATGTTTGGTTATGCTCTGTAGGCTTGGGTATCTATGTCTTTTCCGATATACACCGCGACTCTGTGGATTTCTGCGTTCTACACTACACTAATTCGCTTCGCTTGGCGTTTGGGAGGCCAGAAATCGTGCTCGCGGCACGTTATGTTGGATTAGGTTGCGTTTGGTTACGTTACGATTGGTTAGGTTAGGAGAGGATAGCTTTGGCTTTTTGTGCTTTAGTCTGGTATTAGGCGGTCCTCTGCTACCTCCTGTGCTTTAATAGTTTCAGCTTGCCTCTGCGATGGCCATTCATAGAGGTCTCGGCACGTTATGTTAAGTCAGGTTACGTTCGGTTAGGCTGGTTTAGGCTAAGTTTGGTCAGTATAGCTTTACGTTTTGCTGTGTACATTGCTGCTCGTTGGATTTCTGCGCT
>NW_016915307.1:10820-11254 GCF_001483705.2 Eufriesea mexicana | reverse complement strand
GGCAGCAATAGCGGTATCGGCACGTTAGGTTGAGTTATGTTACATCTGGTTATGTTACCGTTGGCTGGGATAGCAGCGGATAGCTATGACTTTAGTGCTTTAGTCTGCCATTAGGTGCATTTCTGCGCCCTACTATGCTCTAGTATGTCATGCTTGGCAACTTGGTGGGCAACAATAGCGTTTCCGCACGTTAGTTTGCGCTACGTTACGTTTGGTTATGTTACTGTTGGCGATGTTTGGAGAGGACAATTTGCCTTTAGTAATATAACCTGCTATTAGGAGGATCTCTGCTCCATACAGAGCTCTAATGGGACCAGCTTGGCTCTGCGAATGCCAGCAATAGTTGCGTCTGCACGTAACGTTGTGTCAGGTTACGTTGTGTTAGGTTGAGTTAGGCCATGTTTGGCTAGGGTAGCTTTAACTTTTGTGCTGTA
>NW_016915307.1:0-3793 GCF_001483705.2 Eufriesea mexicana | reverse complement strand
GAGCGGATCTACAAAACCTAACGTGCCGAAAGCACTATTACTGGCCTCCCCAGCGCCAATCTGAGCGTATTAGAGCACAGTGGGGCGCAGAAGTCCAACGAGCAGCTGTGTAAGCCACAAAAGTCAAAGCTATGCTACCCTAACCTACCAAAGCAAAACATAAGCGGATGTAACGAAACCCATATTGATGTGCCACGACCGCTATTTCTGGCCACACTAGAGCTAAGCAGAGTATAGCAGGGAAATATGGAATGCTGAAATAGTCCGAACAGCAGTATATATCACGAAAGTGAAGGCCATCCTAACCAAACGTATCCCAGCTAATGCGAACGTGCCACTATCACCATTCCTGTCCTCTCCAGAGACAGCAGATGCTAGTACAGCAATGTAGAGCGCAGATATCGACCGAATAGCAGTGTATGGGGCAAGAGGCAATGCTATGCTGACAAAACGTGTCCCAAACTAGCCAAGCCAACCGTGACCTAACTCAACCGTGTTGGGCGAGACCGCCATTGCTTGCCGCCCAAGTGCCAAGCAGAACATACTAGAGCACAGTAGAGCTCAGTAATCCGCCGCATTGCAGTGTCTGGCACAAAAGTCGAAGACATCCTAACTTAACATCTCGTAACATAGCGGAGCCAAGCGTAACATATATAAACGTAATGTGCCGGGAATAACTTTGCTGTCCTCGCCAGAGGCAAGTAACGCATATTAGAGCAATGTAGAGCACCGTGGTCCACCACGTGGACGTTATCCATCTCAGCCTAACGCGTCAAGTCCACTGTTGCTGGCGTCGCCCGTGCCAGGACGACATACTAGAGCGCAGTAGAGCGCCGAAGTCCGCCGAAATGCAGTCTACACCAAGAAAGTCAATGCAACCCATACCTAACCCGAACTAGCATAACCTAACCGAACAAAGCATACCTCAGAGAAACGTGCCGAGAGCACTGTTACCGGACTCCCCAGAGTCGCGCAGAGTACAGTAGAGCAATGTAGAGCGCATAAATCCTCCGAATGGCAGAGCAGAGAACAAAAGTCAAATTAACCCTGACCTAACCTCAGCCAACGGTAGAATAACTAAGCGCATCCTAGCTCAAGCCATCGAGCCATGACGACTAATGCTGGCCTCCGCAGTGTCGAGCAGAGTGTAGTAGAGCACAGCACAGCGCAGAAAGCCGCCAAATAGACGTGTACAACCCAAAAGTTAAAGCCATCCTAACCAAATGTAGCCTAATCGAACTTATCCAAACGTTACCAAACACTTCGTAACGTGCCGCGAACGGTATTGCTGGCATCCACTGAGCCAAGTAGAACATACGGGAACGCAGTACAGCGTAGAAATCCACCGAATAGGAGCGTATGCCACGAAAACCAAATCTATCCATACGTAACCCAAACTAACGTAGCGTAACCAAACGTATCCTAACTCAACCTAACGGGCCGAGACCACTCTTACCGTCCACCTCAGAGTCGAGCCGAGTATGGTAGCGTAACGTATAGCGTGGAAATCCGCAGAATAGCGGTTCACAGGACAAAAGAAAAAGTCATCCTGTCCAACCAATTCCAAACGTAGTGTGACCAAACGCAACCTAATTTAAACTAACGTGGCGAGACCAGAATTGCTCTACTCCGCAGAGCCAAGCAGAATGTACTAGAGCATAGTAGAGCGCAGGAGTCGAACGTATCTCAGCGTACATCACAATTGTCAAAGGTATCCTAGCAGAAACCAAACAAACCCAATCTAACCAAACAAACATAAACCAACCAAGTGTAACCTAACACTGCCTAGCTCGTCGCGGCGACTATATCTGGCACCCCAGAGCAAGGCAGAGCATATTAGATCGCAGAAGAGCAAAGAAATCCACCGAATAGCAGTGTATATCGCAAATGCCAAAGCTGTCTTAACTTAGCCCAACCAAGCATATCATAGCCAAAGGTAACCTAACTCTACCTAACGGACCTACGCCACTACTGCTGACCTCCCCAGAGCCCAGCAGAATATATTAGAGCGCAATGGACACCAGAAGTCCGCGGCGCTACAGCGTAAAGCACGACGGCAGCGATATCTTTACCTAACCTGACCCAGCGTAATGAAAATATACGTAGCTCAACTCAACCTAACGTACCAAGACCACCATTGCTGTCATCCCAAAGCCAATCAGAGCATATTATAGCACAGTAGAGTCCTGAGATGCACCACATAGCAGTGTATAGCACAAAAGTCAGATCTATCCTTTAATAATATAGCCAAACGTAACAAAACCAAACGTAAACTAACACAACCCAACGTGCCGAGGCCACTATTGTTGGCATCCGCAGAGCCAAGCAGAATATGCTAGGGCGTAGTAGAGCGAAGGAATCGACCGTATTGCATTGTATAGCGCAAAATCCATTTCTACCCTTTCCTATACTAGACAAACGTAACACAACCAAATGTAACATAGCCCAAACTAACGTGCCGCGACAGCTATTGCTCGCGTTCACAATGACAAGCAGAGTGGGCTGCATCTGAGACGAGCGCAGAAGCCCATGGAATAGCAGTGTGTAGCACAATAGCTAAAGCTATCCTAACCAAACTCAATGTTACCTAATCTAAACAAAGTAACGTAACTCAACGTAACGTGCGGTGACCAGTACTTAACCTTAGCCAACGGTAGAATAACTAAGCGCATCCTAGCTCAAGCCATCGAGCCATGACCACTGATGCTGGCCTCCGGATGGTCGCGCAGGGTATGGTAGAGCAATGTAGAGCGTAGGAATCCGCCGAATATCCGTGTGAAGCAGAAATGTCAAGGCTGTCCCGTCCCAACCAACCCAAACGTAAAACAACCAAACGCAACTTATCTCAGGCTAAGCTGCCAAGAGCAATACTGCTGGCACGCCTGAGCCAAGCAGGGCATGCTGGAGCACAGTAGAGCGCGGAAATTCAGCGTAAAGCAGTTTACAGCGCAAAAGACAAAGATACCCTCACCTGACCAGGTCTAACGTAACCTAAAGAGGCGTAGAATAACTAAACATAACGTGCAGCGATCGCCATTGCTGGCCTCCCCGGAGTCAAGCGGAACATATTAGAGGAGAGTAGAGAGCAGAAACCCATTGAATCGCAGTGCATAGCAGAAAAGTCGATGCTACCGAAACCTAACCATAGCCAACATACCCCAACGAAACGTATCATATTTCAAACTATCGTGCGGAGACCTACATTACAGGCTTCCCCAGAGCAAGGCAGATCATACTGGAACACGTCAGTGGTGAGCCGAATGAAGAAAACCATATATCCTCAGTGTATATCAGAATAGTCAAGGCTACCCATGCTTAACCCAGACCAACAGTACATACCCAAACATAGCCTGACACAACCTGACGTCCTCTCCAGACAATACAACATGCCTCTCCAGAGCCAAGCAGGACATACCAGAGAAGAATAGAGTGCAGAGGTCCACCGAATGGCAGTGTACAGTACAAAAGTTAAAGCTATCCTGACCAAGCTCAGCCTGAACCAACATAAACAAGCGTAACATGACCCATCGTAGCGAGGCAAGACCACTATTGCTGACCTTGCCAGAGCCAAGCTGAAAATAATATAGCACTGTAGTGCGCAGAAATCCACCTAATAGCAGATTATAGCACTAAAGTGGAAGCTATCCTCTCCTATGATAACCAACCGTAACGTAACGGAACGTAACATTACTCACACTAAGGTGCCGCGACCGCTATTTCTGGCATCCCAAGAGTCAAGCGGAACAAACTAGTGGAGAGTCGAGGGCAGATGTCCATATAATCGCTGTGTATA
>NW_016915306.1:0-356 GCF_001483705.2 Eufriesea mexicana | reverse complement strand
GCAGTGGCTATAACACGCGAAGAGGACCTTTCCTCCTTATTTATGCAATAGAGTTAGCTCACCTCTATATTAGTCGAAAACGTCAACAAAATTGTATTTTCCAGCCACAATCTACATCATTGCAATGGCTATAGCACTCAAAAAGCATCTTTCCTCCTTGCATATGCAAGAAAGTTAACTGACCACGATATTATTCGTAAATGTCAATAAAATTGAACTTTCCAGTGAGATTCTACAGCATTGCAATGGCTATAACACGCCAAGTGGATCTTTCCTCCTTATTTATGCAATGGAGTTAGCTCACCACGATATTAGTCGAAACAGTCAATATAATTGAGCTTTCCAGCCTGATTCTA
>NW_016915305.1:697-976 GCF_001483705.2 Eufriesea mexicana | reverse complement strand
CAGCTATCTACTTGCCAGAGAATAGGTCTATTCATAATCTATAACATGTTGTAGCTTGGTGAACAGGTCGCCTAACGCCTTCAATCCAATGGCAAGCGCAGCCATCCACTTGCGAGAGAATAAGTCTATTCTATATATATAATCTGTCATAGCTTGGTGATTAGATCGCCTGACGCCTTCAATCCAATGGCAAGTACATCCATCTACTTGCCAGAGAATAGGTCTATGCAAAATCTATAACCTGTTATAGCTTGGTGAATAGATCGCCTAACGCCTTCA
>NW_016915305.1:0-266 GCF_001483705.2 Eufriesea mexicana | reverse complement strand
TAGCTTGGTGATTAGATCGCCTAACGCCATCAATCCAATCTCAAGTACTGCCACCAACTTGCCTGGGAATAGGTCTATTCAAAATCTATAATCTGTTATAACTTGGTGAATAGGTCGCCTATCGCCTTCAACCAATGGCAAGAACAGCCATCTACTGGCCAGAAAATTCGTCCTTTCAAAATCTATAATCCGTTGTAGCTTTGTGAATAGGTCGCCCAACGCCATCAATACAATGGCAAGTACAGCCACTTTCTTGCCAGAGAATA
>NW_016915304.1:0-602 GCF_001483705.2 Eufriesea mexicana | reverse complement strand
TGTATGTATGGATGTGTGTATGGTTGTGTGTATGGATATGTGGTTGTGCGCATGATTGTATGTGTGGATGGATGGTAGTATGGATGGAGGGATTAATGGATGTATGGATGTGTGGATGTATGGATGTATATATGTATGGATGTATGGATGGGTGCTTGCATGGATCGATGGATGTATGGTTCGATGGATGTATGTATGGCTGGATGTATGGATGGATGGATGTACGTATGTATGGTTGTATGGATGGATGGATGTATGAATGGATTGAGGTATGGATGTACGGATCTACGGATGTATGGACGTATGGACGGATGTGTGGGTTGATGTATGGTTGGATGTATGTATGGATGAATGGTTCTATGGATAAATGTATGGATGTGTGGGTGTATGGATCTATGGATGTACGAATGTATGGATGTACGGATATATGGATGTATGGATTTATATATGTATGGATGTATGGATGGGTGGATGTATGTATCGATGTCTGTATGAATGTAATGATGGTTTGATGGATTGGTGGATGGATGTATGTATGGGTGTATGTATGGTTGAATGTATGGTTGTATGTATGTATGTAGGTATTGTTGTATGTATGGATG
>NW_016915303.1:0-560 GCF_001483705.2 Eufriesea mexicana | reverse complement strand
TAGTATATGCTGCTTGGCTCTGGGGAGGCCAGCAGTAGTTGTCTCGGCACGTCAGGTTAATTTCAGTTGTGTTCGTCTATATTACGTTTGGACTTTAAGTTGTGTTCGTCTATATTACGTTTGGATAGGTTGTGATAGGCTAGCATTGACTTTCATGCAATACGCGGCACTTCGGTGGTTTCTACTCTCTACTGTGCTCAGGTATGTTCTGTGTGGCTCTTCGGAGAGTAGTAATGGTGGTCTCGGCACGTTAGTTTGAGATAGGATACGTTTGGTTAGGTTACGTTAGCATTTGTTGTGTTTGGTCAGCTTCAACTTTTCTGCTGTGCACTGCGATTCGACGGATTTCTGCGCTCTACTCTTCTCTATCATGCACTGCTTGGCTCTGTTGACGCCAGCAATACTGGTCGCGGCACGATAGGTTGAGTTAGATTACGTTTTGTTATGGTAGGTTTCGTTGGGTTAGGTTAGGATGGCTTTGACTTATGTGTTCAACGATGATATTCTACGGACCTGTGTGCTCTACTGTCCTCTAGTATATTCTGCTTGACGCTGGGGAA
>NW_016915302.1:0-478 GCF_001483705.2 Eufriesea mexicana | reverse complement strand
TAATAAATTAATAAATTTATTGTTAATAACAAATTAAAATCGTTTTTAACAAATAGCTTGCAACGTATATTAACGAGAAAAGTAAAAAAAGTTAATAAATTATTAGTTATTACAACGAAAAAGTAACTTTTAATGTAATCGGTAAAGTTCGGAAATTTTCGCCGATTTTCGGCCGGCCGCCGCTATATAAGGGGCCCGCGTGCAGGCTCGAGCCAGTTGTCGCTTCGACTTCGGAAGGTCCGCGTTAATATTCTTTCTTTTTGTTTCAGGTTTTAATTATTTCTCATTTCAGATTCTATTTCTTTTATTCTAGTTTTCATTGTTTGTGCATTCGAGTATTTTGTACAATATTCGAATGCTTCATCGTTGGTTTATTTGTATATCATCGTTGGCTACATCAATGGCTATTCAGAGACCATTGTCCACTCTCTTAAATAATTTAACAATAATTCTTTCTTTCAGGTACTAATTATTTTTT
>NW_016915301.1:0-660 GCF_001483705.2 Eufriesea mexicana | reverse complement strand
CCTGGCCTGACCTGACCCGTCATGACCTGACCTGCCCTAGCCTGACCTTACCTGCCTTGAGATGGCCTGGCCAGATGTGACCTGTCCTATCCTGGCCTGATCTGATCTGACATCACATGACCTGACCTGACTTCACATGACCTGGCCTGACCTAACCTGATCCAACCTGGAATGTCCTAGCCTGCACTGACTTGAACTGTCCTTTCCAGTCGTGGCACTACCTGGCCTGGCCTTGCCTTTTCTGACCGAACCAAACCTAACACGACCAGATCTGTCCTGGCTTGACCTGGCCAGACCTGACCTGATACCTAACCTAACCCGACCCGACCTGACCTGACCTGACCTGACCTGACCTGACCTTACCTGGCCTGACATGGCCTGGCCTGAAATTACATGACCTACCCTGGCCTGACCAGACCGAACCTGACCTCTCCTGACATGACCTGACCTGACTTCACCTGACCTGGCCTGAGATGGAATGTCCTAACCTGCCCTTACCTGAACTGGCCTGACCTGTTGTGACCTTACCTGGCCTGGCCTGGACTGACCTGACCTGACATGACATGACCTAACCTGACCAGGACTGACCTGACATATCCTGGCCTGGCCTGTCATGACCTGACCCGTCCTGACCTGAACCGACCTGGTCTGACATGACCT
>NW_016915300.1:447-700 GCF_001483705.2 Eufriesea mexicana | reverse complement strand
TATAATCTGTTATAGCATGGTGAATAGATCGCCTAACGCCTTCAATCCAATGGAAAGTACAGATATCTACTTGCCAGAGAATACGCCTATTCAAAATCTATAATCTGTTATAGCTTGGTGAATAGATCGCCTAACGAATTCAATCCAATGGCAAGTACAGCTATCTGCTCGCCAGAGGATAGGTTTATTCACAGTCTTTAACCTGTTGTAGCTTGGTGAGTAGATTGAACATCGCCTCCAATCCAATGGCAAG
>NW_016915300.1:0-341 GCF_001483705.2 Eufriesea mexicana | reverse complement strand
CTACTTGCAAGAGAATAAGTCTATTCAAAACCTATAAGCTGCCATAGATTGGTGATTAGATCGCCTATCGCCTGCAATCCAATGGCAAGTACAGCCAGATACTTGCAAGGGAATAAGTTTATTCAAAATCTATAATCTGTTACATCGTGGTGTATACAACGCCTAACGCCTTTAATCCAATGGCAAGTACAGCCATCTACTTGCCAGAGAATAGGTCTATTCAAAATATATAACCTCCTATAGCATAGTGAAACGAGCGCCTAACGCCATCAATCCATTGGCAAGTACAGCCATCTGCTTGCCAGAGAATAGGTATATTCATAATCTATAACCTGCTACAG
>NW_016915299.1:0-543 GCF_001483705.2 Eufriesea mexicana | reverse complement strand
AATATTATTCGGAAATGTCAATAACATTGTATTTTCCAGCTTGATGCTCTAGCAATGAAATGGTTATAGCACGCCAGTAGAATCAACCCTCATTATTTATGCAATAAAATTAGCTCACCAAGATATAATTTGAAAATGTCATTAAAATTGAATTTTCCAGAAAGGTTATAGCGTTGCAGTGGTAATAGCACGCCAATTGCGTCTTTCCTCCTTATTTATGCAAGAAAGTTAGCTCACCACAATATTATTCGGAAATGACAATAAAATTGAATTTTCCAGATTGATGCCCTAGCAATGCAATGGCTATAGCACGCCAGTACAATCTACACTCCTTATTTGTGCAATAAAGTTTGCTCGCCACGATATTAGTCGAAAATGTCAATAAAATTGAATTTTCCAGGAAGATTCGATAGAGTTGGAATGGTAATGGCACGCCAAATGTATCTTTCCTCCTTATTTATGCTAGCAGGTTAACTCACAACAATATTAGTCGAAAATGTCAATAAAATTGGACTTTCCAGCCAGATTTTATAGCATTGCGAC
>NW_016915298.1:0-1969 GCF_001483705.2 Eufriesea mexicana | reverse complement strand
CAAGAAAGTTAGCTCACGACGATATTAGACGGAAATGTTAATAAAATTGAATTTTCCGGACAGATTATATAATACTGCAATGGCCATAAATGGCCAATAGGATCTTTCCTCCGCATTTATGCAGGAAAGCTACATCACCACCATATTATTCGAAAATGTCTATAAAGTTGAATTTTCGATGCAGATATTATAGCATTGTATTGGTTATAGCACGGAAATAGTATCGTTCCTCCTTATTTATACAAGAAAGTTAGCTCACGACGATATTAGTCGAAAATGTTAATAAAATTGAATTTTCCAGACAGATTCTACAGAATTGCAATCGCTATGGCACGCCAATAGTATCTTTCGTCCACATTCATCCAAGAAAGTTAGCTCACCACGATATTAGTCGAAAATGGTAATAGAATTGAATTTTCCAGCCAGATTCTGTAGCATTGCAATGGCTATAGCTCGCCAGTAGAGCCTTTCCTCCTTACACATGCAAGGATGTCAGCTCACCACGATATTAGTCGAAAATATCAATAAAATTGTATTTTCCAACCAGATACTATAGAATTCCAATGGCCATAGCTGGCCAATCGAATCTTTCCTCCGTATTTATGCAAGAAAGTTACCTCTCCACGATATGAGTCGAAAATGTCAATAAAGTTGAATTTTCGAGGCAGGTTCTATAGCATTGTAATGGCTATAGCACGGCAATAGTATCTTTCCTCCTTATTTATACAAGAAAGTTAGCTCACGACGATATTAGTCGAAAATGTTAATAAAATTGAATTTTCCAGACAGATTCTATAGAAATGCAGTGGCTATAGCCCGCCAATAGAATTCTTCCTCCTTATTTATGCATGAATGTTAGCCCACCACGGTATTAGGCGAAAATGTCAATGAAATTGAATTTTCGTGCCAGATGCTACAGCGTTGCAATGGCTATAGCACGCCAATATATTCTTTAGTTAAATTGAATTTTCGTGCCAGATGCTACAGCGTTGCAATGGCTATATCACGCCAATATATTCTTTAGTCATTATTTATGCAAGAAAGTTATCTCGCCAGGATATTTGTCGAAAATGTTAATAAAATTGAATTCTCCATCCAGATACTATAGAATTGCAATGGCTATAGTTGGTCAATAGAATCTTTCCTCCTTATTTGTGCAAGAAGGTTACTACACTACGATATTAGTTGAAATTGTTAATGAAATTGAATTTTCGAGCCACATTCTATAGCACTGCAATGGGTACAGCGTGCCAATACAATCTTTCCCCCCTATTTAAGCATGGATGTGAGCTCACCACAATATTTGTCGAAAATGTCAATAAAATTGCACTTTCCATCCTGATACTATAGAATTGCAACGGCTATAGCTCGCCAGAAGAATCCTTCCTCCTTATTTATGCGGGGATGACAGCTCACCATGATATTAATCAAAAATGTCAATAAAATTGAATTCTCCATACAGATACTCTAGAACTGCAATGGCAATAGCTGGCCAATAGAATCTTTCCTCCGTATTTATGCCAGAAGGTTACCTCTCCACGATATGAGTCGAAAATGTCAATAAAGTTGAATTTTCGACGCAGGTTCTATAGCATTGTAATGGCAATAGCACGGAAATGGTATCTTTCCTCCTTATTTTTACAACAAAGTTAGCTCACGACGATATTAGTCGAGAATGTTAATAAAATTGAATTTTCGAGACAGAATCTATAGTACTGCAATGGCCATAAATGGACAATAGGATCTTTCCTACGTATTTATGCAAGAAGATTACCACACTACGATATTAGTCGAAATTGATAATAAAATTGTATTTTCGAGCCAGATTCTATAGCACTGCAATGGGTACAGCGTGCCAATACAATCTTTCCTCCTTATTTATGCATGGATGTCAGTTCACCGCGACATTAGTATAAAATGTCAATAAACTTAACTTTTCCGTTCAGATTCTACAGCATTGCAATGGCTA
>NW_016915297.1:0-545 GCF_001483705.2 Eufriesea mexicana | reverse complement strand
TGCAATGCATTAGAATCTGGCTGGAATATTCAATTTTATTGACATTTTTGACTAATGACGTGGTGAGCTAACTTTCTTGCATAAATAAGGAGGCAAGATTCTGTGGAAAGATGCTGTTGGCGTGCTATAGCCATTGCAATGCTCTGGAATCAAGCTCGAAAGATCCATTTGTTGACAGTTATGACTAATATCGCGGTGAGCTATCTTTCTTTCATAAATAAGTATGAAAGTTCCTATTGGCTTGCTAGAGCCTTCGCAATGCTATAGAATCTGTCTGCATAGTTCAATTTTATTGACATTTTCGACTAATATCGTGGTGAGATAACTTTCTTGCATAAATAAGGAGGAACGATGCTTTTGGCGTGAAATAGCCATTGCAATGGTATAGAATGTGTCTGGCAGATTCAATTTCATTGACTCTTTTGACTAATATCGTGGAGAGGTAACTTTCTTGCATAAATAAGGTGGATAGAATCTATTATCGTGCTATAGCCATTGTAATGCTCTGGAATCTGGGTGGAAAATTCAATTTTAACGACATTTTC
>NW_016915296.1:345-579 GCF_001483705.2 Eufriesea mexicana | reverse complement strand
TGCGAGAAAGTTAACTCACCACGATATTAGCCAAAAATGTCAATAAAAATGTATTTCCCATCCTGATTCTATAGCATTCCAATGACGATAGCTCGCCAATAGAATCCTTCTTCCATGTTTATGCAGGAAAGATATCGCACCAAGATATTAGTCGAAAATGTCAATAAAATTGAATTTTCCAGCAAGATTCTATAGCATTGCAATACCTATAGCATGGCAACAGAATCTTTCCTC
>NW_016915296.1:0-235 GCF_001483705.2 Eufriesea mexicana | reverse complement strand
GGCCAATAGCACCTTTCCGCCTTATTTACGCAAGAAAGGTAGCTCACCACGATATTAGTCGAAAATGTAAATAAAATTGAGTCTGCCAGGGACATTCTATATCATTGCAATGGCTGTAGTACGCCAAAAGGATCCTTCCTCCATACTTATGCAAGGAAGCTAGCTCACCACCATATAAGTCGAAAATGACAATAAAATTGAACTTTCCAGCCAGATTCTGCAGCATTGCAGTGGT
>NW_016915295.1:0-2133 GCF_001483705.2 Eufriesea mexicana | reverse complement strand
TTTCCGTGGATTTCTGCGCTCTTCTGCGCTCTACTATATTTTGTTTCGCCCTGTGGAGGCCAGCAACTGTGATTGCGTCGTGTTGTGTAGAATAAATGTGCATTTGGTTAGGTTAGGTTGGGTCAGGTTTGGTTACGATGTCTCTGACTTTTACGCTGTACACCGAAATGCGGCGGTTTTCGGCGCTCTACTTTACTCCAGCATATTCCGCTTGGCTCCGGAGAGGCGAGCAATAGTGACCTTGGCACGTTTGGTTGAGTTAGGTTGCGTACGGTTATGTCATATTTGGTCCTGTTGGTAGTCGGTAGCTTTGTCTTTTGTGCTATACACTGCAATGCGACAGATATCTGCCTCCTACTGTGCTCTCATATACCCTGCTTGGCACTGGAGAGGGCAGCAATAGTGGTCTAGGCACATTAGGTTTAGATAATCATCGTTTGCTTTGGTTAGGTTAGGTCAGGTTAGGTTTGGGTAGCACTGACTTTTCTGTTGTACACTGCGGTTCTATGGATATCTGCGCTACACTCTCCACCAATATGTTCTGCTCGGCACTGGGGATGGAAGCAATGGAGGTCTCGGCTTGTTAGTTTTGGTTATTCTGCCTTTTGTTTGGCCAGGTCAGGTCAGGATAGGCTAGGATATCTTCTACTTTTGTGCTCTACATTGCAATTTGGTGGCTTTCTGCGATCTACTGTGCTCTACTATACTCTGCTCGAATATGCGGTGGCCAGCAGTGGTGGCCGCGGCACGACAGGCTTTGTCAGGCTGCGTATGGAAGTGTCACGATTGGTTAGGTTAGGGATGGATATCTTTGACTTTTGTGCTACACACTGCTATTCCGTTGATTTCAGCGTCCAACGTTGCTCTGCTATACTCTGCCTGTCTGTCGCGAGGCCAGCGATGCTGGTCGTGGCACGCCAGAATGGGTTACGTTACGTTTGGTTGTGTTACGTTTGGTCAGGTTAGGGCAGGATTCTTCGCCTTTTGTGCTGTACACCGCAATTCGGTTGGTTTCTGCTCTCTCATGCGCCATAATATGCTCTGCTTGGCTCTCGGGTGGCCAGCAATGGTGTTTTCGGCACGTTAGTTTCAGTAAGGTTACCTTCCGTTAGGTGAGGTTAGGATGGCTCGGTAAGGAGTTCTTTGACTTTTGTACTATAAACTGCTATCCGGTGCACCTCTGTGCTATAGTGCGCCCTAGTATGCTCTGCTTGGCGTTGGATAGGCCAGAAATATCGGTCTCGTCACGTAATGTTGGGCTACATTACGTTTGGGTATGTCTCGTTAGGACTGGTTATGTCAGGATATGTTTGACCCTTGTGCTATACAATGCAATGCGGTGGATTCCTGCGCCCTGCTGTGCTCTAGAATATTCTGCTTGGCTCTGGGTATGCCAGCTATGGTGGTCTCGGCTCGTTAGTTTGAGTTATGCTGCGTTCGGTTTTGTTACGTTTGGCTAGGCAAGTATAGGCTACTTTGACTTTTGTGCTTTACACTGCTGTTTCGTGGGTTTCAGTGATCTACGGTGCCCTACTATATTGCGCTTGGCTCCGGGAATGACAGCAGCAGTGTGTCGCGTCACGCCCTGGTGTGTTGCGCTACGTTTGGTTTGACTAGGTTAGGTCGGGTTATGTTAGGATATCTTCGACTTTTGTACCCGTCACTGCAATGCGGTGGATTTCTGCGCAGTACTGTGCTCTAATGTACTCTGCTTGTCTCTGTTGAAGTCAGCAATAAAGGTCTCGTCATGTTTAGTTGAGGTAGGTTACTGCGCTCTAATGTGCTCTAATGTCCTCTGGCTGGCACTGGGGAGGACATCAATATTGGTCTCATCACTTTGTGTTGAGTTACTCTTCGTTCGGGTAGGTTAGGTGAGGTCAGGGTATGTCAGGATATGTTTGACTTTTGTGCTATACAATGCAGTGAGGTGGATTTCTGCGCTCCCCTGTCCTCTAGTATATTCTGCTTGTAGCTATGGGGCCAGAAAAAGTGGTCTCGTCACGTTTGCTTGAGTTAGGTTACGTTTGGTTTGCTTAGGTTGGGCCAGTTTCGGTAACGACAGCTTTGAGATTTGTGCTATACACTGTTATGCGATTTACTTCTGCAACCTACTGTGCTCTACAATATTCTGCT
>NW_016915294.1:0-2274 GCF_001483705.2 Eufriesea mexicana | reverse complement strand
ACCTCCCCAGGGCCATACATAATAAATTAGAGGGGGTGCAGCGCAGAAGCCCATAGAATCGCAGTGTATAGCAAAAAGTCAGTGCCATCCGAAACCAGCCAGGGCCAACATAACTTAACCAAACGAAGCTTAACTCAACGCAACGAGCAGAGACCACTCTTGCTGGAAACGCCAGGGCCAAGCAGAATATAGTACATCATAGTAGAGCGCAGAAGTCCGCCGTAAAATTGTGTACACCACGAAAGTCAATGCCATCCACACATAACACAAACATACATGTCATACATAACCATACCAAACGTAGCCTAACTGAACCTAACGTGCAGAGACGACCATTGCTGGCCCCCACTCAGCCGAGCAGAGTATAGTAGAGACGAGTAGAGCGCAGAAATCCACCAGATAGCAATACATAGCACAAAAGTCGAAGATAACCTAACCTAACCACGCCTAACCTAACCTAACCGAACGTTCAACAAATAAACCTAACCAGCCGAGACCACTACTTCTGGAATCCCCAGAGCCAAGCAGGACATACTAGAGAACGGTAGAGCGCAGAAATTCAAGGAATAGCAGTGTAAAGCACAAAAGGCAAAGCCATCCTGACCAGCCATAACCAAACCTAACCGAACCAAACGCAACCTAACCCAACCTGTCGTCCCACGAACGCCATTGCTGGCCTCCGCAGAGCCGAATATGGTATAGCAATTCAACAATGATGCGGAAATCCAACGAATAGCAGTTTATAGCACAAAAGTCAAGGATATCGTCTCCTAACCCATCCAAACGCCACATAACCAAACGCAACATAACTCAACCTAACGTGCCGAAAGCACTATTGCTGGCCTCCTCATAGCCAGCAGAATATATTAGAGCACAGTAGAGCGCAGAAATCCACCGAAGAAATAAGTATACCGCGTATGTGAAAGCTATCCAAATCTAATCCAGGCTAACATAATCGAAACCAAACGTAGCCTGACTCTACCTACCGCTCCGTGACCACTATTACTGGCCACCCATAGACGAGCAGGGTATAGTAGAGCAATGTAGCGTGCAGAAACAATCCGCATGGCAGTGTATATCACAAAAGTCAATGCTACCTTCTCCTAACATATTCAAACGTAGCATAACCGAACGTAATGTAACTCAACTTAAGGCGCCACGACCACCGTTGCTGGCAACCACGGAGACGAGCTGATTATAGTAGAGCGCAGCTGGGCGCATGAATCCACCTGATAGCAATGTGTTCCGCGAAAGAAGAAGCTGTCATAACCTAGCCCGGACCAACGCAACCCAACCGAACGTAGCCTAACTCAGCCGAACGAGCCGAGACCACCATTGCTGGCCACCCCAGAGACGAGCAGAGCATAGTAGAGCAATGTAGAGAGCAGAGATTCATCGAGTAGCAGTGTATAGCACAAACGACAAAGCTATCCTATCATAACAAAACCAAACGTAGCATGACCAAACGCAGCCTAGCTCAACATAACGTGCCGAAACCACTATTGCTGGCATCACCGACGTTAAGCAGAAAGTATTAGCGGGGAGTGGAGCGCAGAAATCAATATAATGGCAGTGAATAGCAGAAAGGGCGAAGACATCCAAATCTAACCGATGCTAACGTAACCTAGACGAACATAGCCTACTTCAACCAAACGTGCCGAGGCAGCAATTGCCGCCATCCCCAGAGACAAGCAGGATATACTGAAGCACACTAGAGCGCAGAAATCCACCGAAGAGATGTGTACAACGCAAAAGTTGAAACTATGCTGACCAAACTTAGACTAACCTAACCGAACCGAGCGTAACAGGACTCAACATTACGTGCCCAGGCAGCTGCTGCTGGCCTTCCCAGAGACAAACTGAAAATGTTAAAGCACCGTAGGGAGCAGGAATTCACCTAATAACTGTCTATGGCACTAAAGTCGAAGTTATCCTCTCGTTACATAGCCAACCGTAGCATAACTAAACGTAACCTAGCTCAACCCAACGTGCCGCGACCACTATTGCTGGCCTACCCATGGTCAAGCGGAACACATCAGTGGAGAATAGAACGCAGACATCCATATAATCGCAGTGTACATCAGATAAGTCAAAGCTACCCAAGCCTATGCCGAACCAACAGAACATAACAAAACATAGCCAGAAAAAACCTAATGTGCCGAGGTCGCTATTTTTGCCCTCCCGAGAGCCAAGCTGGACATACTAGAACACAGCAGATTGCAGAAATCCACAGAATAGCAGACCATGGCAATAAAGTCAGAGCTATCCACTTCT
>NW_016915293.1:504-1624 GCF_001483705.2 Eufriesea mexicana | reverse complement strand
GTATCGATGTATGGTTGTATATCTGTATGGATGTATGGTTCGATGGATGTATGAGTGGATGGACGTATGGATGTTTATGGATGTAAGAATAAATGGATGTACGGAGGCGTGGATGTGTGGATGTGTGTGTGGACGAATGGATCGGTGAATGGACGGAAGAATGGATGTATGTATGGGTGCTTGTATGGATGAATGTATGGATGTATGCATGGATGTATGGATGTAAGTATGTATGGATGTATGCATGTATGGATGTATGGATGTATGGATGTATGGTCGTACTCATGTACGAATATCTGGATGTACGTGTGTATGGTTGTATGGATGGATGTATGTATGTACTGATGTATGTATGTATGTATGTATGGATAAACGGATTGGTGGATGGATGTATGGATGGATTGATGTATGGATGTATGGATGGATGTATGTATGTATTGATATATGTGTGTATGTATGTATGGATAAACGGATTGGTGGATGGATGTATGGATGGATAGATGTACGGATGTATGGATGGATGTATTTATGGATGTATGGATGTATTTATGTGTGAATGTACGAATGTAAGTGTGTACCGATGTATGGATGCAGGGATCTCTATATGTATGGATGTATGGATGGCTTTATATATGAGTGGATGGATGTATGGATGGATGGATGGATGGATGTATGTATGGATGCATGTATGGATGTATGTATGGTTGTATGGATGTATGGATGGATGGATTTATGGATGTGTGGATGTATCAATGTATGGATGGATGGATGTATCGATGGATAGATGTATGGATCGATGGATGTATGGATGGGTGCTAGTATGGATGGATGGATGTATGGTACGATGGATGTATGGATGGGTGGATGTATGGAAAGATGGATGTATGGATGGATGTATGTATGGATGAATGGTTGTGTGGGTGGATGGATGTATAGATGGATTGAGGTATGGATGGACGGATGTACGGAAGTATTTATGTATGGATGTGTGGCTGTATGCATGTACGGATGTATGAATGGATGGATGTATCGAATGATGGACGTACGAATGGATGCATTTATGGAGGTATGGGTGTGGGGATGTATGGATGAATATATGTATGGATGGATGGATGTATGG
>NW_016915293.1:0-397 GCF_001483705.2 Eufriesea mexicana | reverse complement strand
TATGGATGGATGGATGGATGGAAAGATGGATGTATGGATGGATGTATGTATGGATGAATGGTTGTTTGGATTGATGGATGTATGGATGGATTGAGTTATGGATGGACGGATCAACGGAAGTATGGATGTATGGATGTATGGCTGTATGCATGTAAGGATCTATGGATGGATGATTGTATCGAATGATGGTAGTACGAATGGATGCATTTATGGAAGTGTGGGTGTGGGGCTGTATGGATGAATATATGTATGGATGGATGGATTTATGGATTTGTGGATGGGTGGATGTGTGTTTGGATGTATGCATGGATGTATGTATGGATGCATTTACGGTTGTGTCTATGGATGTATGTATGGATGAGTGTATGGGTGTATGCATGGATGTATGGACGTATGT
>NW_016915292.1:1090-1315 GCF_001483705.2 Eufriesea mexicana | reverse complement strand
GGAACATAACCGAACATAGCCTAACACATCCTAACGTACCGATATAGCTACTGCTGCCCGCCCCAGAGCCAAGCTGAAAATATTAGAGCACTGCAGGGCGCAGAAATCCACGTAATAGCAGACTATAGCACTAAAGTCAAAGCTCTCCTCTCCTATCCTAACCAACCTTAACATAGCGAAGCGTAACCTAGCACAAACGTACGTGCCGCGACCACTATTGCTGGC
>NW_016915292.1:0-991 GCF_001483705.2 Eufriesea mexicana | reverse complement strand
CCCAACCCAAACCAACAGGACATGCCCAAACACAGCCTAACTCGACCCATCGAGCCGAGACCGCTGTTGCTGCCCTCAACATTGCCAAGCAGGGCATACTAGAGCGCAATTGAGCGCAGAAATTCGCCGAAAAGCAGTTTTCAGCACAAAACTGAAAGCTGTACTGTCCAAACGCAGCCGGACTCAAAATAACAGAATGTAACCAGACACAACATAAATGGCCGCAACCTCGACTTCTGGCATTCCCGGTGCCAAGCTGGAAATATTAGAGCGCTGTATGACGCAAAAATGAACCTAAGAGCAAGTTAGGGTACTAAACACAAAGCCACCCTCTCCTAACCTAAGCAAACGTAGCATAACCGAACGTAACATAACTCAATTTGACGTGCCGCGACCACTATAGCTGGCCTCCTCATAGCCAAGCGGAACACATTAGCATAGAGTAGAACGCTGAAATCCACAGAATTGCAATGTATATCAGAAGAGTCAAAGCTACACAGACCTAAACCAAGCAAACAGAGCATACCCAAGCATAGCCTAACTCAAAGTAACGTGCCGAGACAGCTATTGCTGCCCTCCCCAGAAACAAGCAGGTCATGCTAGAACACAGTAGAGCGCAGAAATCCATCGTATTGCAGTCCACAGCGCAAAAGTTATAGCTATCCTGACCAAACTTGGCCTGACCAAGGCTAACCGAACGAAACCTGACTTAACATATATTGCAGAGACCACTATTGTGGGCCTCCCGAGGGCCAAGGAGAACACATTAGTGCAGAGGAGAACGCAGAAATCCATAGAATCGCAATGTGTATCAGAAGAGTCAGAGCTACCCAAACCTAACTCGAACAAACAGAACATAGCCAAACGTAGGCTAACTCAACCAAACGTGCCGTGTCCACTATTGCTGGTCTGCCCAGTGCCGGGCAATACACATTAGTGGGGAGCAGGATGCAGAAATCCATACAATCGCGGTGTATATCAGTAAAGCCAT
>NW_016915291.1:0-338 GCF_001483705.2 Eufriesea mexicana | reverse complement strand
GAATGGCTGTATACAGCGCAAAAGTCAAAGCTATACCATCCTAACATAACCACACCTTACACAACCATACGTGGCATAACAAAACCTAACGTGACACGACCACCTTTCCCGGCGTCCCCGGAGACAAGCAAAGTGTCACAGCGCACAATAGAGAGCACAAGTCCAGAGGGTAGCAATGTGTAGCTCAATAATCAAAGATAACCCAACCTAACTAAGCATAACCTAACCAGACCAAACGGAATCGAACTCAACCTGACGTGTCGCGGCCACTATTGCTTCCTTCCCGGGGGTCGAGCGGAGTATATTAGAGCAGTGTAGAGCACAGAAATCCTCCGAAC
>NW_016915290.1:0-690 GCF_001483705.2 Eufriesea mexicana | reverse complement strand
ATAAGGAGAAAGCATACCATTGGTTTGCCATAGGCATTGCAATGCAATATAATCTGACTGTAACGTTCAATTTTATTGATATCTTCGATTAATATCGTGTTGAGCAGGTAAATACAGAGGAAAGATTCTATTGATTTGCTATAACGATTGCATTGCTATAGAATCCGACTGAAAATTTCAATTCTATTTACATTTTCGACATATATCGTGGTGATCATGCTTTTCTGCATAAATAAGGAGGAAAGATCCTATTGGTTCGCTGTAGACATTGCATTGCAGTAGAGTATGATCGAAAAGATAATTTTATTGACATTTACGTGTAATATTGTGGTGAGCAAACCTTTCTGCGTAAATAAGGAGGAAAGATTCATTTGGCTTGGATAGATATTGGTTTGCAACAGAATATGAATGAAAAGCTCAATTTTATTGACATTTACGCCTAATATCGTGGTGAGCAAACTTCTGTGTACAAATGCGTAGGAAAGATTCTATACGTGCGATATAGCGAATGCATTACAATAGAATCTGTCAGAAAAGTTCAATTCTATTGACATTTTCGGCTAATATCGCAGTGAGCATACTTTTGTGTGTAAATAAGGAGAAAGGATACCATTGGTTTGCCATAGGCATTGCAATGCATTCCAATCTACCCGAAAAGCTCTATTTTAATGAAATCTGCGAGTAATATGG
>NW_016915289.1:0-1680 GCF_001483705.2 Eufriesea mexicana | reverse complement strand
AGCTAACTTCCTTGCGTAAGTAAGGAGGAAAGATGCTTTTTGACTGCTATAGCCATTGCAATGTAATAGAATGTGGCTGGAAAGTACAATTTTGTTAACATTTTCGACTAATATCGTGGTGAGCTAACTTTCTTGCATAAATAAGGCGGAAACATTCTGTTGGCGTGCTCTAGTCATAGCAAAGCTATAGAATCTGGAAGGGAAATTCAATTTTATTGACATTATCCACTAATATCGTGGTGAGCTAGCTTCCTTGCATAAGTAAGGAGGAACGAAACTATTTGAGTGCTATAGAAACTGCATTGATATAGAATGAGGCTGAAAATACAATTTTGTTGACATTTTCGACTACTATCCTGGTTAGCTACCTTTCTAGCATAATTAAGGAAGAAAGATTCTGTTGTCATGCAATGGCCATTGGAATGATATAGAATCTTGCTAGAAAATTCAATTCTATTAATATTTTCGAATAATACCGGGGTGAGCTAACTTCCTTGCGTTGGTAAGGAGGAAAGCTGCTTTGTGAGTGCTATAGCCATTGCAATGATATAGATTTGGCTGGAAAATGCAATTTTGTGGTCAATTCCGACTAATACCATGGTGAGCTATCTTCCTTGCATAGGTAAGGAGGAAAGATACCTTTGGCGTGCTATATCCACTGCAATGCTGTAGAATCTGGCTGGAAAATTCAATTTTATTGACATTTACGACAAATATCGTGGTGAGTTTACTTTCTTGCATAAACAAGGAGGAAAGATACTATTGGCGTGCTATAGGCATTGCAAAGCTATAGAATCTTCCTGGAAAATTCAATTTTATTGACATTCTGTACTAATATCGTGGTGAGCTAACTTTATTGCATAAATAAGGAGGAATGATTCAATTGGCGTGCTGTACCCGTCGCAATGATATAGAATATGGCTGGAAAGTCCAATTTTGTTGACATTTTCGACTCATATCGTGATGAGCTATCTTCCTCGCGTAAGTAAGCAGGAAAGATCCTCTTGGCGTGCATTAGCCATTGCAATGCAGTAGAACCAGTCTCGAATGTTCAATTTTATTGACATTTTCGACTAATAACGTGGTGAGCTAACTTCCTTGCACTAATAAGGAGGAAAGATTCAATTGGTGTGCTATAGGCATTCCAAAGCTATAGATTCGTCCAGGAAAATTCAATTTTATTGACATTTTCGGCTAATAACGTGGTGTGCTTACTTTCGTGCATAAGTAAGGAGGAAACGTTCTATTGGTGTGCTATAGCCATTGCAGTCCTGTCGAATCTGGCTGGACAATACAATTTTATTGACATTTTCGACTAATACCGTGGTGAGCTAGCTTTCTTGAATAAATAAGGAGGAAAGATTCTATTCGCGTGCTATAGGCATTGCAAAGCTATGGAATCTTCCTGGAAAATTCAATTCTATTGACATTCTGTACTAACATCGTGGTGAGCTAACTTTATTGCATAAATAAGGGGGAAGGATACAATTGGCGTGCTATAGGCATCGCAAAGCTATAGAATCTTCCTGGAAAATTGAATTTTTTTGACATTTTCGGCTAATATCGTGGTGAGCCATCTTTATTGTAAACATTCGGAGGAAAGATTCAATTGGCGCACCATAGCCGTCGCAATGCTATAGAATCTGGCTGGAAAGTTCAATTTTGTTGACATTTTCGACT
>NW_016915288.1:0-772 GCF_001483705.2 Eufriesea mexicana | reverse complement strand
ATCCGTACATCCATCCATCGATACTTCCATCCATCCAAACATCCATACATATATACATCCATGGATCCATACCTCAATCCATCCATACATCCGTTCGTTCATACATCCATCCACCCATTCACCCATCCATCCACGCTTCCATAGAGAAATCAACACATACATCCATCCATCCATTCAACCATTCATACTTACATACATCCATCCATAGATCCATCCTTCCATACATCCATCCACAAATCCATCCATCCATACATGCATCCACAGAGACATCAATACATACATCCATACATACACCAATACTTTCATCCATACATTCGTCCATACATCCACGCATCCATACATCCATAAATCCGTCCATACATGCACACATCCATACATCCGTAAATCCATCCATCCATGGACTCAACCATCCATACGTACATCCATACATCCATGCATACCCCCACACACTCATCCATACATACATCCATAGATACATCCGTAAATGCAGCCATGCATACATACATGCATGCATCCATACATACAACCATCCACTCATACATCCATCCATCCATACATCCACACAGATATAAATCCATACATCCATACATCCGAACATCCATACATTCGTACATCCATACACTCGTACATCCATACATACTTACATCCATACATCCACACATCCATTCATCCATCCATCCATCCATACAACCATACACCCGTTCATCCATACATTCGTACATCCATACGTCCATACATACATACATCCATACATCCATACATCCATACATCC
>NW_016915287.1:0-14450 GCF_001483705.2 Eufriesea mexicana | reverse complement strand
AGCCAGGTTACGTTTGGATATGTCACGATTGGCTAGGTTAGGAGGGGATAGCTTCGACCATAGTTCTATAGTCTGCTATTATGTGAACAAATGCGCCATAGTTTGCTCAAATGCTTTCAACTTGCCTCTGGGAATGCCAGCAATTGTTGCCTCTCCACGTTACATTGTGCCATCTTACGTTTGGCTAGGTTGCTTCTGGCTGAGTTTTGACAGGACAGCTTCAACTTTTGTGCTGTACACTACTTTTCGTTGTATTCCTGCGCAATACTGCGCAGTAGTATCTCCTTCCTGGCTCTGGGGAGGCCAGAAGTAGTGGCCGCGGCACTTCGGTTGAATTATGAGATTTTTGGTTAGGAGACGTTCGTTTATGTTACGATTGGTTAGGTTAGGAGAGGATTGCTTTGACTTTAGTGCTATGGTCTGCTTATAGGTGGATGCCTGCGCCATTGTGTGCTCTAATCCCTTTAGCTTGGATCTTCGAAGGGTTCGAAGGCCCGGAATAGTGGCCTCTGCACATTACATTGTGTCAGGTTACGTTCGGTTAGGTTGGTTCTGGCTGAGCTTTGTCAGGAAAGCTTCAACTTTTGTGCCGTACGCTGCTGCTCGGTGGACTTCTGCGATCTACTGTGCTCTGTTACGTCCTGCTTGGCTGTGGGACGGGCAGCAATAGCGGTCTCGGCAGGATAGGCGGTGTTAGGCAATGTTTCTATATGTTCCATTGGTTTGGGAAAGATTTTGGGTAGGTTTGACTTTTCACATATACACTGCGATTCTATGGATTTCTCCGTTCTTCGGTCCACTAACGCTTTTCGCGTGGCTCTGGGGAGGCCAGGAGTAGTGGTAGCGGCACGTTTGGTTGAATTATGATACGATTGTATAGGTTGGATTAGGCTAATTTTGGTTAGGGCAGCTTTAACTTTTCTGATGTAAACTGCTATTCTGTGGACTTCTACGCTCTACTGCGCTCTAGTATAACCTGCTTGACCCTGGAGAGGGCAGCAATAGCGGCATCGGCACGTTAGGTTGAGTTAGGCTATGTCTGGTTATGCCTGCTTGTTTGGGTAAGATTTGGGTAGCTCTGACTTTTCCGACATATACTGCTATTCTACGGATTTCTGCATTCTACTCTCCAATAGTGTGTTCCGCATGGCTCTGGGATGGCCAGTAATAGCGGTCTAGGCACGTTAGTTTGAGACATCCTACGTTCCGTTAAGGTACATTAGGGATGCTGGGGTAGGATTTTTACAACTTTTCGGCTATACACTGCTCCTCGTTGCGTTTCTGCGCTCTAGATTGCTCTACCATATTCTGCTTGGCTCTGGGGACGCCAGCAGCTGTGGTCGTGGATTTATGCTCAGTTATGCCACGTTTGGTTACGCTATGTCTATCCAGGTTAGGTTAGGATGTCCACAACTTTCGTAATATACACTGCTATTCGCTGGATTTCTACATTGCTCTAATATACTCTGCTAGAACCTGGAGTTGCGAACAATAGCGGTCGCAGCACGTTAGTTTGGGATAGGTCACGTTTGGTGAGGTTTGGTTTGGCTAATTATTGATACGGTAGTTTTGACTTTCGTGCTATACACTGCTATTCGGTGTATTTCTGTCATCTGCTGTGATCATGACATTCTGCTTGACTGTGGGAAGGTCAGGGGAAGTGATCGCTGCGCGTTATATTGATATGTGCGACGAATGGTTCGGTTAGGTTTGGTCAGGTTATGCTAAAATACCTACGGCTTTTCTCTTATCTACTGCTATGCAGTGGATCTCTGCGCTCTAATGTTCTCTAATAAGCTCTGCTTGGCACTGGGAGGCGAGCTAAATTGTTCTCTTCACGATATGTTAAGTTACGCTTCGTTTGGGTAGGTTGTGTTAGGCGTGGTTAGGTCAGGATGTGCTTGACTTTTGTGCTATACACTACTATACGGTGGACTTCTGCGCTCCAGTGTGCTCTAATATGTGCTGTTTGGCTCTGGGGAGGCCAGCAATAGTGGTCTCGCCACGTTAGGATTAGATATTCTTTGCTTAACTTGGCTAGGTTGCGTCAGGTTAGGTTAGGGTAGCTTTGTGTTTCGTGGTATACACTGCTATTCGGTGGACTACAACGCTCTATATTGCTCTAACATGCTTTGCTTCGCTTTGGGAAGGGCAGCCATACTTGCCTCGGCACTTCATGCTGAGTTAGGCTACGTTCGGTTAGGTTTGGTTATAGCAGGTTGTGTGAGGGTACATACCACTACTGTGCTATACACCGCAATGCGGAGGGTTACTGCGATCGGATGTTCTCCAGTATTTTCTGCTTGACTCCGGGGGCAGCAACAGCTGTTTCTGCAGGTTATGTTGAGTTAGGCTACCTTCGGTTGTGTTCTGCCTGCTTGGGTTAGGTTCCGGTAGCTTTGACTTTGCTGATATTCACCGCTATTCTACGGAATAATGCCTGGGGAGGCCAGCAATTGCGGTTGCGGCACCTAAGATTGTGCTATGCTACTTTTGGTTATATTACGATTGGTTAGGTTAGTAGGGGATAGCTTCGTATTTAGTGATATAGTCTGCTCTTAGGTGGACTTCTGCGCCCTACTGTGCTCCAATATTTTCAGCTTGGCTCTGGGAAGATCAGCAATGGTGGCCTCGGCGCGTTATGTTGTGTCAGGTTACGTACGGTTGTGTTGGGTTAGGCTACTTCTGCGCCCGACTGTGCTCCAATATTTTCAGCTTGGCTCTGGGAAGATCAGCAATGGTGGCCTCGGCGCGTTATGTTGTGTCAGGTTACATACGGTTGTGTTGGGTTAGGCTAAGTTTGGTTAGGGTAGCTTTAACTCCTCTGCTGTAGACTGCTATTTGGTGGATGTCTGCGATCTACTGTTTTCTAGCATGTCCTGCCTGGCTCTGGGGAAGCCAGCAATAGAGGTCGCGGCACGATAGGATGGGTTATGTTTCGTTTGACTATGCTACGAATGGTTAGGTTTGGAAAGGGTAGCTTTGACTTTAGTCGTGTTGTCTGGAATTAAGTGGACCGCTGCGGCCGACAGTGCCCTAATACCTTCTGCTTGTCTGTGGGAATGCCAGCAATGATCAACTCGGCACGTTATTTTGAGTCAAGTTAAGATCGGTTCGGTTGGGATAGGCTAAGTTTGTTTGGGGTAGCTTTAACTTTTGTGCTGTACACTGCTATAAGGTGGGCTTCTGCGCTGTACTGTGATCTAGTACGTCCTGCCCGGCTGTGTGGAGGGCTGCAACAGCGGTCTCGGCAGGTTAGGTTGTGTTAGGCTATGGTTGCTTACGTTCAGTTCGTCTTTGATAGGCTGGGGTAGCTTTGACTTTTCTGATATATGCAGCTATTCTATGAATTTCTGCGTTCTGCTTTCCGACAATGTTTTCCGCTTGGCTCTGTGGAGGCCAGCAATTGTGGTCGCGTTACGATAGGTTGAGTTAGGTTTCGTTTGGTTATGTTACGATTGATTAATTTAGAATAGGATTGCTTTGATTTTAACGCTTGAGTCTGCCATTATGTGCTTTCCGTGCTCCAGTACGTCCTGCTCGGCTCTGGGGGGGGGGGGCGGCAGCAGTATCGGTCTCGGCACGTTAGGTCGAACTGTGCAATGCTTGTATATGTTACGTTGGTTTGGGTTTGGTTTGGGCAGCTTTGACTTTTCGGATGTACACAGCGATTATATGGAATTCTGCGCACTACTCTCCACTAATGTGCTCTGTTTGGCTCTGGGGAGGCCGGCAATGGTGTTCGCGTCAGGTTAGGTTGAATTAGGATACGATTGGTTATGTTACAGCTGGTTAGTATAGGAGAGGATATTTTGACCTTAGCGCTATAGTTTGCTGTTAGGTGGATTTTTGCGCCCTACAGTGCTCTCATATATTCAGCTTTGATATGGGAAAGCCAGCAGTAGTGTCCTTAACACGTTATATTTAGTCAGGTTACGTCTGGTTATGCAGGGTTAGGCTATGTTTGATTAGGATGGCTTCAACTTTTGTACTCTACACTGCTAATCGGAGTATTTCTGCGCTCTACGGCGCTTTAGTATGCCCTCACTGGTTCTGGAGAGTGCAAAAATATCACTCTCGACAGGCTAGCTTGAGATAGTCCACGTTTCGTTATTTTCCATTTGTTTCGGTAGCAATGAATTTCCTGACACGCAGCCACTCTACGTATTACTGGATTATACTCTCCACTGACGTGTTTTGCTGGGCTCTGTAGAGGCTTCCAATAACGCTTGCGGCACGTTTTGTTGAATTATTTTACGTTTCGTTATGTAACGATTGACTAGGATAGAAGTGGGTAGCTTTGGCTTTAGTGCTATAGTCTGCCGTTAAGTGGATTTCTGGGCCCAAGATTGCTCTAATATTTTCTGCTTGGATCTGGGAAGGCCAGCAATAGTACTCACAGCACGTTACGATCAGTCACGTTACGTTCGGCTGGGTTGAATTTGGCTAAGTTTGGACAGGGCATCTTTAACCTTTGTCCAGTACACTGCTCTTCGGTGGATTTCTGTGCACTACTGTGCTCTAGGATGATCTGCTTGGCACTGGGGAGGGCTGCAATATCGAGCTCTGCACGTTAGGTTGGATTAGGCTATGTTTGGGTATGTTGTTTTCGTTTGGGTTAGATTTAGGTAGCTTCGACCTTTGTGACATACAATGTGGTTCTACGGATTTCAGCCTTCGACTCTCGAACAGTGTGTCCTGCTTGGCTATGGGGAGGCCAGCAGTGATGGTCGCGGCAGTACAGGTTGAGTTACGAGCCGTTTGGTTATGTCACGGTTGGCAAGGATAGGAGAGTATTGCTTCGACCTTAGTGCTATAGTTTGCTGGTAGGTGGATCCCTGCGCCCTACAATGCTCTAATATCTTCAGCTTTGCTCTGGAAAGGCCAGCAATGGGTGTCTCGGCACTTTGTGTGTGTCAGGTTACGTTGGGGCAGGTTGGGTCAGGCTAAGTTTGGACAGGATAACTTTAACTTTTGGGCTGAACTCTGATATTCGGTGTATTTATGCGCTCTACTGTGCTCTAGTATTTCCTGGTTGGCTCTGGGGACGGCAGCAATAGCGGTCACGGCACGATAGGTTGAGCTACGCTATGTTTGGATACGATCTGTTTGTCTGCGTTGGGTTTGGGTGGCTTCGACTATTCTCATATTCACTGCGATTCTTTGGATTTCTGCTATCTACTCCCCACTAGTGTGTTCTGCTTGGCTCTGTGGAGGGCAGCAACTGTGTTCGCTACAATTTAGGCTTTGCTAGCTTACGTTTGGGTATATAACGGTTGGTTTGGTTAGGAGACGATAACTTTGACTTTAGTGCTATAGTCTGCCATTAGGCAAATTCCAGCGCCCTTCAGCGCTCTAATATTTACGGCTTGGCTCTGGCAATGCCAGCAGTAGTGGTCTCGGCACGTTATGACGAGTGATGCTACGTTCGGCTAGGTTGGATTAGGCTAAGTTTGGTAAAGGTAGCTTTAGCTTTTGTGCTGTACTGTGCTATTCGGTGGATGTCTGCATTCTACTGAGCCCTAGTACATCCTGCTTGGCTATGAGGAGGGCAGCAGTATCGGTCTCGGCACGTTGGGTCGAGCTATGCTCTGTTTTGTTATGTTCTGTTGGTTTGGTTAGGTCTGGGTAGTTCCGGCTCATCTGATATACACTGCGATACTGAGGACTTCTGTGATTTACTATACACTAATGTGTTCTGCTTGGCCCTGGGGAGGTCAGCAATAGTGGTCGCTGCAGGTTAGGAAGTGTTATGTTACCTTTCGTTATGTTACGATTGGTTAGGCTATGAGAGGGTAGCTTTGTCTCTAGTGCTATAGGTGGGTTCCTGACATTAGGTGGGTTCCTGTGCTCCGCTGTGCTCTAATATCTTCAGCTTGGCACTGGAAAGGGCAGCAATAGTCGCCTCGGCCTGTTACGATGAGCAGTGTTTCATACGTTTAGGTTGGCTTAGTCTAAATATGGATAGGACAGCTTTAACTTTTGTGCCCGTACATTGCTATTCGGCGGATTTCTGCGCTCTGCTGCACTCTAGTATGTCCTTCTTGACTCTGTAGGGGGCAGCACCAGCGGATTCGGCTGATTCGGTTGAGTTAGGCTATGTTTGGTTATATTATGTTCGTTCGGTTAGATTTGGATAGCTGCGACTTTTCTGATATACACAGCGATTCCATAGATTTCTGCCTCCTCCTCTCCGCTGGTATGTCCTGCTTGGCTGCGGGGATGACAGGAATAGTGGTCGCGGCACGTTAGGATGTGTTCTGTTACGGTTGGTTAGGTTAGGGGAGGATAGCTTTGACTCTAGTGCTACCGTCTGATGTAGTGTGGATTTCTGCGCCCTCCAGTGCTCTAATATTCTCAGCTTGGCTCTGGGAAGAACAGCAATGATGCTCTCGGCACGTTATGTTGATTCAGATTACTCCAGTTATGTTCGGTTAGCCTATGTTTTGTTATGGCGGCTTTACTTTTGTTGTGTACACTGCTATTCGGTGGACTTCTGCGCTCTACTGTGCTCTATTGTGTCCTGCTTCGCCCTGGGGAGGGCAGCACTGTCGTTCTCGGCATGTTAGGTTGAGTTAGGCTATTTTCGGTCATGTTCTGCTTGTTTCGATTATGTTTGTGTTGCTTCGACTTTTATGGTATACGCTGTGATTCAATGGACTTTGGCGCTCTGCTCTCCACTAATGCTTTCTGCCTGGTTTCGGGAGGCCGGCAATACTTGTCGCGACACGTTAGGTTGCGTTACGTTACGTTTGGTTATGTTTGGCTCGGTTATGCTTGGTTAGTATTGCTTTGACTCTTGAGCTGTGCACTGCTATTCGGACAATTTCAGTGTTGTACTTTGCGCCGCTGTACTCTGCTTAGCTCTGGTGAGGCCAACAATATCGGTCGTGGCACGTCAGTTTCGGTTACGTTACCTCCGCTTATGTTGCGTTTGGTTAGGTTAGGACAGGATAGCTTCGACCTATGTGCTATACACTGCAATTAAGAGGATTTCTGCACTGCACTGTGACCTAATATTCCCTGCTTCGATCTGGGAATGCTTGAAGCAGTGGTCGCGGCACGTTGGGATGAGTTATGTTACGCTTGGTTGGGTTAGCTTTGTCTGGATGAGGTTAGGATGTCTTTGACCTTCGTGCAATACACTGCCCCTCTATGTATCACTGCGCTCTACTCCTCTATAATATGCTCTACTTGGAGGTGGCGAGGCCAGCAATTGTGCGCTAGGCACGTTAGGTTAGAATCGTTCACGTTTGATTATGTTAGGTTAGATCTGGTTAGGTTAGGGTACCTCTCACTTTTTTGCTGCACGCTACTGTTCGGGCGATTTCAGCGTTCTACGCTGCACTGCTATTCTCTGCTTAGCTCTCGCGAGGCCCGCAATAGCTTTCGTCACACGTCAGGTTGGGTTACGTTACGTCTGCTTATGTAACGTTTGGCTATGCTAGGACAGGTTAGCTTTGCCTTTTGTGCTATACACCGCTATTCGGTGGATTTCTACACTCTACATTGCACTACTGCTCTCTGTTCGACTCTGGGGTGGCCAGACATAGTGGTGTTGCCACGTTGGATCGAGTTAGAATACGTTAGGTTGGGTTAGGCTACGTTTGGTTACGTCATGTAATATTGGGTTAGATTTGGATAGCTTTGGCTTTCTTGTTCTAAACTGCCATACGGTGCAATTCAGCACTCTACTGTGCTCCGCTCTACTCTGCTCGAATCTGGGATGGCCAGCGGTAGAGCTCGCGGCACGTTACTCAGGGTTATGCTACGTGTGGCTATGTTGCGGTTTGTTCGGTTGGGAAGGGATCGCTTCAACTTTTGTGATGTACACTGCTATTCTGTGGATTCCTGCGATATACAGTACTCTAATATGTCCTGCCTTGCTCTAGGTGGTCAGGAGTGTAGTGCAGGCGCGTTAGGTCTAGTTAGAGTATATTTGGTTAGGCTATGCTTGCACGTGTTATGCTTGGATGCCTTTGACATATCTGATATACACTGCCATTCTATTGACTTCTGCTCTGCGCTCTCCTCCTGTATGACCTGCCTGGGGTCGGGCAGGCCGGCAGCAGTGATCTTGGCACGTTAGGTTGGGTTAGGTTACGTTATGTTGTTACGTTTGTATATGCTATGTTACGTTTGAATATGTTAGGAAAGGATATCTTCGACTTCTGTGCCGTACACTGCTTTTCTGTGTCGTTCTGCGCTCTTCGTTGCTCTACTGTACTCTGCTCGACACCGGGTAGACAAGCAATAGCGGTCGTGGCACGATAGGTTGAGTTAAGTTACTTTCGGGTAGGATAGATTAGACCACGTTTGGCAAGGATGATATTGCCTTTTGTGTTATAAACCGCTATTCGGGATTTCTGCGCCCTAATGTTCTCTCATGTGTTCTGCTTGGCTCTGGGTAGGCGAGCAATATAGGTATCAGCACGTTGGTATTAGATATTCCAAGTTTGGTTAGGTTAGATTAGTTAGGGTCAGTTAGGGAGCAATGCGGGGAGCAGAAATGGCCCGAATGGCAGCGTACAGCTCAAAAGTCACAGCCATCCGGCCAAACCTATCCCAAGCTAGCCAAGCAAAGCCTATCATAACTCAACCTAACATGCCGAGACCACAATTGCTGGCCTACCCAGAGTAATGCAGAATATACTGGAGCACAGAAGGGCGTGGACGGCTACCAAATAGCTTTGTACAGCGCAAAGGTCAAAGAAACCCTGAACCAACCTGACCTAAACTAACCTAACCAAATGTATGCCAACAAAACCTAACATGCCGAGACCAAAATTGCTGGCCTCCCCATCGCCAAGCAGAGCATATTACAGTAGATAAGAGCCCAGAAATCCATAGAATAGCAGTGCATAGCATAATAGGCGAAGCTACCCTATCCAAACATAAACATACGTTACAAACCCGAACGCAGCTTAGCTCTACCTAGCGTGCCGAGAATACCATTGCTAGCCTCACCAGGGCCAGCCACTATATACTAGAGCACAGTTGAGCGCAGTATTCCACCGCATTGCAGTGTATAGCACAAAAGGGTCAGACATCCTTGTCCAACCTGTCATAACCTCACTTAACCGAACGCAGCACAACTGAACATGAGGTGCCGAGATCATTTTTGCTGACAACCCTAGAACCAATCAGAGCATATTAGAGCAGTATATAGCGCAGAAATCGACCGAATGGCAATGTATGGCACAAAAGTCTGAGTTACCCCATTCTAACCCAATCACACGTATCATTACCATACGCAATCTATATCAACATAACGTGCTGAGACCGCTATTGCTGGCAACCCCAGAGACGAGCAGCACATGCTAGAACGCAGTAGAGCGCTTAAATCCACCGACCAACAGTGTACACCACGTAGGTCGTAGCTATCCAAACCTAAGCCAGACAAACATAACCTAAACTAACGTAGCCTCACACAATCTAACGTGTCGAGACCAATATTACTGGCCTTCCTATAGTCGGTGATATTATAGTAGAGCAATGTAGGGCGCAGGAATCCACAGAAATGTGGTGTATAGCACAAAAGTCAAAGCCATCATAACCAAACGTAACCTAACCTAACATAACTGAAAGTAAAGCAACCCAAACAAACGTGCCACGACCACCATTGCTGGCCTCCACAGATTCATGCTGATGCTAGTAAAGCAGTGCAGTGCACCGACATCGAACGAATAGCCGTGCACAGCACAAAAGTCAAAGCAATCCTATCTAAGCCAACCAAAGGTAACGCAGCCGAACGCAACGTAACTTAACCTAACGTCCCGAGACCAAGATTACTGCCCTTCCCAGAGCCAAGCAGAATACACAAGAACACTGCAGAGAGAAGAAAGCCACCAAACAGCAATGTACAGCACAGAAGTAGAAGATATCCTGACCTAACCAGACGGAACCTAACATAACCACAGGTAGAATAACTAAACCTAACCTGCCGCGTCCACTATTGCTGGCTTCCCCAGAGGCAAGCAGAATATGATAGAGCACAGTAGAGCATAGAGGTCCTTAGGATATCAGTGTATAGCGCGGAAGTCAAATCAATCCAATCCTCGCCCAGGCTAACATAACGTAGCCAAACGTAGCCCAACTCAACATATCGCGACACGGCCGCCATTTCTGGCCTCCCCAGAGTCGAGTAGGGCATAGTAGGGCAACGAAGAGCGCAGAAATCCACAGAATAGCAGTGTATATCATAAAAGTGAATGCAATCCTATCGTAGCATACACACACGTTACCTAACCGAAAACAGCCTAACACAATCTAACGTACCGAGGCCACCATTGCTGTCATCCGCAGCGCCAGTCAGAACATAATAGAACACAGTAGAGTCCAGAAATCCACCGAATAGCATTGTACGGCGCAAAAGTCGATGATATCCTGTCCTTACATAACCAAACGAAGCATAAGCGGACGTAACTTTGCCTACATGACGTGCCACGGCAGCTACTGCTGGCCACACGAGAGCTAAGAAGGGTATAGCAGAGCAATACGGAACGCTGAAACAGTCCGTATAGCAGTGTACAGCTCAAAAGTCAAAGCTATGCCTACCAAACCTAACCAAACCCAACCTAACCATATGTAACGTAACTCAGCCCAGCGTGCCGAGAACACAATTCCTGGCATTCACAGAGACGAGCAGGTTGTGATAGCGCACAGAAGAGCACAGAAGTCCATAGGACAGCATTGTGTAGCACGAAAGTCGAAGCTATCCTAACATAACGCTACGTAGCCCAACCTAGGAAACCGCCGGGACCACTACTGTTGGCCTCCCTGGCAATGCAGAACGTATTAGAGTAGAGTAGGTCGCAGAAATCCATAGACTCGCACGGTCTAGCAGAAAAGCCGAAGCTATATAAGCCTAACCAGTGTAAACATAACATAACCAAACATACCCTTTTTCAACGTATCCTGTCGAGACCACAATTACCGGTTTGTCCAGAGAGAAGCAGAACATACTACACACAGCTGACAGTATAAATCCACCAAATAGCAGCGCATACCGCGAAAGTCGAATCTATCCAATCATGACCCAAGTAAACATAACGCAGCCAAACGTAACCTAACTCAACCTAACGGGACGAGACCACTATTGCTGGCATCCCCAGCGCCTGGCAGAATATACTAGAGCAAACTTGGCATAACCTAACCAAACACACGTAGAATATGAAAACATATCGAGCCGAGACCACAATTACTGGCCTCAGGAGAGCCAAGCAGAGTATAGCAGAGCAATGTAGGACGCTGAAGTGGGAGGTATAGCAGTGAATAGCACTAAAGTCAAAGCAATCCCAACCATACCTAACCATACCTAGCCTGACAGATCGCAACATAACTCAACCTATCTTGCCGCGACCACCATACCTGTGTCCAGAGACACAAGCAGAGAGTTGCAGCGCACAATACAGCGCAGACGTCCATAGAATCACATTGTATAGCAGAAGAGTCATAGCTATTGGAGCCTCGCCCATGCTAACATAGAATAACCAAACGTAACTTAACTCAGACTAACATGCGGCGGACAAAACATCCGGCCTCCCCGGAGCAAGGCAGAGCATACTGGAGCACAGTAGAGAAAATCAGTATGTAGCACAAAGTGAAAGGAACCCATCCTAACCTAACCAACCGGTAAACTACCAAACGTAGAAGAGCGCAGCCTAACGTGCCACCATCAGTATTGCTGGCCTCGCTAGAGCCAAGCAGAATATGTCAGGGGAGATTTGGGCGCAGAACTCCATAGAATCGTGGTGTACAGCAGAAAAGTAAGAGATATCCAAACCTAACCCCAGCTAACATAACCTAACCTAAAGTAGACAAATTCAAAATTACGTGCCGCGAGCACTATTTGTGCTCCCCCCCATGGATTAGCAGTCTAGAGTAGAGCACAGCGGAGCACAGGAATCAACCGAATATCTGTGTGTAGCACCAAAGTCAAAGCGATCATAACCAAATTGCCTAACGAAGCCTAACCAAACGCAACCTAACCCTAACTATCTTGCCACGACCGCTATTGCTGGTCTCCACGGAGCCAAGCAGATTACAGTACAGCAAGGAACAGCGCAGCGATCCACCGAATAGCAGCCTAAGGCACAAAGACAAAGTTATCCTGTCCTAATGTAACCAAACGTAACATAACTCAAACTGGCGTGCCGAGACCACGATTACCAGCCTCCCAAGCGTCAAGCAGAGCATATTAAAGCACGGCAGATTGCAGGAATCCGCCGGATAGCAGTGCATAACAAAAAAGTCATAGCTACCCTGTCCTACCCTAACCAAACGTAACAGAAGCAGACGCAACTTTGCCCAAACTGACGTGCCGCGGCCGCTACTGCTGGCATCACGAGAGCTTAGCAGAGTATAGCCGAGCAATACGGAATGCTGAAATAGTCCGAATAGCAGCGTTCTGCTCAAGAGTCAAAGCTATCCTGACCAAACCTGACCAAACCTGACCTAACCACACGCAACGTAACTCAGCATAACGTGCCGAGAACACTATTCCTAGTAACCGCAGAGACAAGTAGGTTGTGGTAGATTACAGAAGAGCTCAGACGTCCATAGGACAGCAGTGTGTATCATAAAAGTCGAAGTTATACTAACCTAACACTACGCAACCTAACGTAACCAAACGTAATGTAGCTCAAGCTATCGCGCCGCGTCCATTACTGGTGGCCGCCACGAGGCCAAGCATATGAGAGTAGAGCAAATTAGAGGGCAGAAATGCACGGAACGCCAGTGTATAACACGGAAGTCAAACGTATTCCAACCGTTTGTAGCCTAACCTAACCAATCCAAACGTAACATAACTCCACCTATCGAGCCACAACCACCACTGCTGGCGTCCCGATTGTCGAACGGAGTATAGTAGAGCTACGTAGAACGCAGAAATCCACCGAACAGCAGTGCATAGCACAAAAGTCGAAGCTATACATTCCTAACCTAACCAAATCAATCCTAGCAAAACATAACATAACCAAACGTAACCAAACACTACCAAACGTGCCGCCGCGAATAATGCTGGCCTCCACAGAGCTCAGCAGGACATATTCGCGTAAATTGGAGGGCAGGAATCCATAGAATCGCAGTGTACAGCAGAAGAGTGAAAGATACCCGGACCAAACATGCCCTAACCTTACATAACCTGACATAACCGAGCGTACCATAGCCCAACGCAGGGCGCCGCGACCACATCTCCTGGCCTCCCAGAAGCCAAGCTTAATGCAGCAAAGCACAGTAGGTTACATAATTCCACTTGATAACAGTGTAAGGCACGAAAGTCAAAACTATCGTGACCAACCATAACCTAACCTATCCTAAGCTAACGAAACCTAACTCAACATGACGTGTCAGGACCATCACTTCTCGGCAACCCAGGGTCGTGCTGAGTATAGTAAAGCAATAAGATCGCAGTAATGCACCAAACAGCCGCGTACAGCACAACGCTCAAAGAAATCCGGACCGTACCATCCTAACCTAACCTAACGAAGCGTAACTTAGTTCAGCCTAATGCGCCGAGGCCACTATTGCTAGCCGCTGCTGAGCCATGCAGATTATACTATAGCAGAGCGGATCGCAGAGATCCCCTTCATTGCAGTGTATAACAGAAGAGACATATATCCACGCCATATCTGATCTAATCTAACCTAACCAATAGTAGCACAACTCAAAATAGTGTGCCGGGACCACTATTTCTGCGGTCCCCAGAACCGAGTAGTACATACCAGAACACGCTAGAATGCAGAAGTCCACCGAATAGCAGCGTACAGCACTAAAGACAATGCTATCCTGTCCTAGTTTATCCAAACTTGACATAACCAAACGTAACAAAATTCAACCTAGCGTACCGCGAACATTATTGCTCGCCTCCACAGAGTGTAGCAGTACTTGCTAGAGGAAAGGAATGCCAAGAAATGTATAGAATCGCAGTGTACGGAACAAAAGACATATCAGCCCTAACCGAACCCAAGCTAACGTAGCCTAACCAAACGTAGCCTTCCTCAGCATAACGTGCAGCGACTACTATTGGTGGCATCCCACGGCCAAGCAGAATATAGCCGAGCACAGTTGAGCACAGCGGTCCACCGAAGAGCAGTGTATAGCACGAAAGTCGAAGCTATCTCAACCAAACCTAGACTAACCTAACCTAACCAAACGTAACCTAACTCAACCTGACGTGCCACGACCACTACTGCTCGCCTTCCCGGAGTAGAACAGAGAATACTAGAGCAATGTAGAGTGCAGGAATATATCGAATAGCAGTGTAGAGCACAAAAGTGGAAGATACCCTAGCCTAACTTGGCCTGGCCTAACCTATCCGAACGTAGAGAAACTCAACATAGCGCCACAAGACCAATATTGCTGGCCTCCCCGGTGCCGAGCAGTATATGATGGAGCACAGTAGTTAGAAGAACTCCCCCGAATAGCAGTGCATAGCGCAAAGGTCTTGG
>NW_016915286.1:0-479 GCF_001483705.2 Eufriesea mexicana | reverse complement strand
TTCAATGCTATTGAATCTGGCTGGAAAATTCAATTCTATTCTCATTTTCGACTAATATCGTGGACAGCTAACTTTCTTGGATGAATATGGACGAAAGATTATATTGTCGTGCCATAGCCATTGCAATTCTATGGTATCTGGTTGGAAAATTCAATTTTAGTGACATTTTCGACCAATATCGTGGTGAGATGTCATCCTTGCATAAATAAGGAGGAAAGATTCTATTGGCAAGCTATAGCCATTGCAGTGCTACAGAATATGGCTGCTAAATTCAATTTTATTGACATATTTTCGGCTAATATCGTCGTGAGCTGATGTTCTTGCATGTGTAAGGAGGAAAGATTCTATTAGCACGCTATACCCACTACAATGCTATAGAATCTGCCTCGAAAATTCAATTTTATTGACATTTTCTGCTAATATCGTTGCGAGCTAACTTTCTTGCATAAATAATGAGGAAAGAATCTATTGGCGTGCTA
>NW_016915285.1:534-753 GCF_001483705.2 Eufriesea mexicana | reverse complement strand
GCAGGTTTCTGCGGTCTACTGTGCTCCAGTATGTTCTGCTTGTCTCTGCGGAGGGCAGCAATATACGTCTCGGCACGTTAGTTTGATTTATGATACGTTAGGCTATGTTACGTTTGGCCAGGTTAAGATAGGTTACCTGTGTCTTTTATGCCATACGCCGCCATTCGGGAGATTCCAGCGCTCTACATTGCTCTAATGTGCTCTGCTTGGCTATGGAGA
>NW_016915285.1:0-425 GCF_001483705.2 Eufriesea mexicana | reverse complement strand
GAAATGAGGTGGATTTCTGCGCTCTACTGTGCTCCAGTAAATTCTGCTTTGCTCTGTGAAGCCAAGCAATTGTTCCCTCGGCACGTTAGGTTGTGGTAAGCTACGTTCTGTTATGTTACGTATGGTTATGTTAGGATATGTTAGCATCGACTAGTGTGCTGCGCACTGCGATTCTAGGTATATCCGAGGTCTACTCCTCTCTAATATGTTCTATTTGGCTCTGGTGAATGCAGCAGTAGTGGTCTCGGCACGTCAGGCTGAGACATGTTGCGTTTGGTTATGTTACGTTTGGTTAGGTTACAGTAGGATAGCTTAGACTTTTACGCTATAAGCTACTATTCGATTGTTCTCTGTGCTCTATGTTGCTCTAATTCCCTCTGCTTGGCTCTGGGAAGGCCTGCAATATTGGTCGTGTCACGTTTGGT
>NW_016915284.1:0-537 GCF_001483705.2 Eufriesea mexicana | reverse complement strand
CCTATCCCAACCAAGCCGAACGTAACATAAGCAGGCGTAACGTAACTCAAACTTACGTGCCACAACAGCTATCTCTGGACTCGCGAGAGCTAACCAGATTATAGCAGTGCACTGTAGAACGACGAAATCGGCAGAACAGCATTGTATAGCACAAAGGTCAAAGCTGCTTTTAAGCTACACTCTCCTAACCAAACCAAACCCTACCTAACCGTACGCAGCCTCACCCAGCATAACCTGGTGAGGTCACAACAACTGGCCTACCCAGGCCATAGCGGAGAACACTAGAGCAGAGTGGAGAGCTGGAATCCACCGAATAGCAGTGTGTAGCACAAAAGTCGAAGCTATCCTAACCGAACACTTCGTAACATAACCTAGCCAAACGTAACCTAACTAAGCCTATCTAGCCGCCACCACAATTGCTGAAATGTGCAGAGCCGAGCAGTACATGTAGAGGAGACTAGGGCACAGAAACAAATGGAGAGACAGTGTGCAGCAGAAAAGTCAAAGTATATCCAAACTTAAGCCAAACAAACAACC
>NW_016915283.1:0-586 GCF_001483705.2 Eufriesea mexicana | reverse complement strand
ATTCCCTTGCATACGTATGGAGGCAGGATTCAATTGGCGTGTTATCGCTATCGCAATGTCTTAGAATCTCGCTGGAAAATTCAATTTTCTTGACATTTTCGAATAATATCGTGGTGAGCTAATTTTCTTGCATAAATAAGGAGGAATGATTCTACTGGCGTGCTATGCCCATTGCAATGCTATAGAATCTGCCTGGAAAATTTAATTTCATTGACATTTTCGACTAATATCGTGGTCAGCTGACAGTCTTGCATAAATAAGGAGGAAAGATTCCATTAGCGTCGTGCTATAGCCATTGCAATGCTATAGAATCAGGCTGGAAAATTCAATTTTATTGTCATTTTCGACCAATACCGTGGTGAGGTAACTTTCGTGCATAAATAAGGAGGACAGATTCTATTGGCGTGTTACAGCCATTGCAATGCTACAGAAACAGGCTGGAAAATACAAATTTATTGGCATTTTCGTCTCATATCGTGGTGAGCTGACTTTCTTCCATATTTAGGGGGAAAGATTCTATTATCGTGCTATAGCCATTGCAATGCTGTAAACTCAGGCAGGAAAGTTTAATTTTATTGACATTTTC
>NW_016915282.1:2356-2613 GCF_001483705.2 Eufriesea mexicana | reverse complement strand
ATCCTTTCATTCGTACATCCATACATTCGTTCATCCATGCGTACATACATCCATACATGCGTAAATCCACACATACATCTATACACACATCCGTACATACGTCCATCTATCTGCCCATCCATAAATCCATTCATCCACGAATCCATAAATCCATCCAATCATAGATCCATACAACCATACATCCATACTTCCGTACATACGTCCATCCATACCTCAATCCAAACATACATCCATCAATCTAAACAACCATTCATCCA
>NW_016915282.1:1896-2249 GCF_001483705.2 Eufriesea mexicana | reverse complement strand
CATACATCCATACATACGTCCATACATACATCCATCCATCCGTACATCCATCCACTCATACATCCATCCATAAATACATACATCCATACATACCTACATGCATACGTCCATACATATATACATTCATACATCCATACATTCGTACATACATACATTCGCACATCCATACGTACATACATCCATACATCCATACATCCATACATCCATACATACATCTATACATCCATACATCCATACACCCATCCATCCATACATCCATACAACCGTACATACATCCATACATATATCCATACATACATTCATACATCCATCCATCCATCCATACAACCGTACATACATCCATACATACACCC
>NW_016915282.1:1333-1821 GCF_001483705.2 Eufriesea mexicana | reverse complement strand
CATCCACCCATCCTTCCACCCACACTTCAGTCCATGCACACAACCATTCATCCACCCAGCCATCCATACATCCACGCATACGCACATCCATACACTCGTACAACCATGCCTCCATACATCGATACATTCATGCATACATACATCCCTACACCAATACATCCATCCATCCATATACCTAAGCATCGACGCATACATCCAACCATTATTCCATCCATCCATGCACCCTTCCATCCATCCATGTATCCCTTCATCCACCAATCCATCCAGCCACACATACATAAATCCTATCATCCGTACTTCCATCCATCGATACTTCCATCCATCCACACATCCATACACATATACATACATACATCCATACATACGTAAATCCGTCTATCCATACCTCACTCCTTCCATTCATCCATCCATCCATCCATTCATCCATCCAACCATACAGCCCGCCGTCCATACATCCATGCATCCATACATCCATACACCCATAAATC
>NW_016915282.1:272-1032 GCF_001483705.2 Eufriesea mexicana | reverse complement strand
TACATTCGTACATCCATACGTCCATACATACATACATCCATACATCCATACATGCATACATCCATTCATACGTTCATCCATACAGTCATCCATACAAGCATCCATACATACATCCATTCTTCCGTCCATTCACCCATGCATTCGTCCACACACACATCGATATATCCATGCCTCCGTGCATCCATATATTCTTACATACACACATCCATGCATACATACATACGTATATCCATAACGCAAATACGGCCATACATTCACACATCCTTACGTACAAACGTTCATACATTAATACATCCATCCATCCATACATGCATCCATCCATACATCCATCCATCCATACATCCATACATCCACACATCCATACATCCACAAATCAATCCATCCATGCACTCATCCATCCATACGTACATCCATACATACGTCCATCCACGCATACACACATACACTCATCCATACATACATCCATTGATACATCCGTTAAGGAAACCATACATACGTCCATGCATACATCCATATATGCAGACAGCCATACATCCATACATTCATACTCCATCCGTCTCGATACTACACCCGTGCATCCATACCTCAATCCATCCATACTTCCATCAAACCAAACAAGCATTCATCCATACATACATCCATCGATTCATCCATCTTTCTATAGATCCATCCATTCATACATCCACGTATCCATACATCCACCCATCCATGCATCCATCGAACCATACATACATCCGTCCATACAAGCACCCATCCCTAC
>NW_016915282.1:0-200 GCF_001483705.2 Eufriesea mexicana | reverse complement strand
CATTCATACATCCACACATCCATAAATCCACCCATCCATACATCCATACAACCGTACATACATCCATACATATATCCATACATACATTCATACATCCATCCATCCATACATCCATCCACTCGTACATTCATCCATCTATACACCCATCCTTCCATACAGCCATCCAGCCATATAACCATCCATCCATACATCCATCGATC
>NW_016915281.1:0-2655 GCF_001483705.2 Eufriesea mexicana | reverse complement strand
TACGTTTGGTCAGGTTAGGATAGGATAGCTTTGGCTTTTGTGCAATACACCGCTATTCGGTGATTCCTACGCTCTACATTGTTCTACTGTACTCTGTTCGTCTCTGGAGGGGCCTGTAATAGAGGTATCTCTACGTTAGGTTCAGCTAGGCTCCGTTTGGTTTGGTTACGTTAGCTTCGGTTTGGCATTGATAGCTTTGCCTTACGCGGTATACACTGTCTTTCGGTAGTTTTCTGCGCTCTACTGTGTTCTAGTATGTTCTGGTTGGCTTTGGGGAGGCCAGTAACCGAGGGCTCCGCGCGTTATGCTGAGATCCATTAATTACGGTCATTTTACACCTGGGTAGGATAGGACAGTGTTACTTCGACTTTTGTGCTATGCACCGCTAATCGGTGTATTTCCGCGCTCCACGTTGGTCTAATATGCTCTGCTTAGCTCTGAGGAACCCAGCAACAGTAGTGTCGGCACCAAATTGTGAGATAGGTTACGTTCGGTTAGGTTAGGTTAGGACAGGTTAGGTTATTGTACCGTACACATTGTGCTGTACACTGCAATGCGGTGTATTACAGCGCGCTACACTGCTCTAGTATATTCTGCTTGGCTCTGTGGTGACAAGCAATAGTGGTCTCGGCACGTTATGCTGGGTTGAGCTGCGTTCGATTATGCCAAGTACGGTCGTGTTAGTATAGGGTAGTATTAACTGTTGTGCTGTGCACTGCGTTTCTGTGAATTTCAGCGCTCTACTCTCCTCTAACACGTTCTGCTTGGCTCTGGGGCTGGCAGAAATGGTGGTCTCGTGCTGTTAGGATGAGTTAGGTCACGCTCGATTATGTTACGGTTGGTCATGTTAGTACAGGATAGCTATGACTTTTGCGCTATACACTATTATACGGCTGATTTCTGCGCTCTACAGTGCTCTCATATGTTCTGCTTGTCTCTGGTGCGGCCAGCAATAGTGGACATTGCATGTTATGTTGGATTAGATTACGTTTGGTTTGGTAGGATTAGGTTAGGTTTGGTTAGGTTAGCTTCCACTTTTGTGCCATGCATTGCGAATCGGTTGATGCCTGCGTTCTACATAGCCCTCCTCGCAACTGCCTGTCTCTGGGGAGTCCAGCAATAGTGGTCCTGGCACGTTTGTTCGAGTTAGGTTACGCTTGACTTGGTTTTGTTAGATTAGGCTTGGCTAGGGTAGCCATTTGTGCTATACGCTGCTATTCGGTGGACTTCTCCGCTCTACTGTGCTCTAGTATATCATGCTTTCCTACGGGCTTGTCATCAGTATTGCTCTCTGCACGTTAGGCTGTGGTAGGCTGCGTTCGGTTACGTTACGTTCGGTTGCGTTGGGATAGGATAGCTTAGACTTTTGTGCTATACTCTTATCTTCGACGGATTTCTGCGCTCAACATTGATTAACCATACTATCCTCGACGTTCGACAGGCGTGCAGTAGTAGTCGCGGCACGATAGGTCGAGTTAGAATGCGTTCGGTTAAGATATGTTACTTCGTGTTAGGTATGGGTAGCTTTGCTTTTCGTGGTGTAAACTGCTTTTCCGTGGATTTCTGCGCTCTACTGTGGTCTACTGTACTCTGCTTGGCCGTGGGGAGACCAGCAATAGTGTCCGCGGCACGTTATGTCGAGTTAACGTATGTTTGATTACTCAGCCGTCCATAGATTAACAGCGTATAGCGCAAAAGTCAAAGCTACCCTATCCTAACCTTACCAAACGTAACATAACCGAACGTAACCTAACTCAAAATATCGCTCCACGACCACAATTGCTGGGCTCGCCTGTGTAGAGGGGATTATAGTAGAGCACACTGGAACGACGGAATCCACCGAAAAGCAGTGTATACCACGAAAGTCTTAGGAATTCGAGCCTTACCTAGGATAACATAACACGACCAAACGTAGCACACCTCAAACTCGAGTAACGACAGCACGATTGCTGGCCTCCCTCCAGCGCCAAGCAGAGCATATTAGATCGCTGCAGAGCGCAGAAATCCACCGAATAGCAGTGTATAGCGCAAAAGTCGAAGCTGTCCTGACCTAACACAACGTAATCAAACCAAACGCAACGGAACTGGGACTGACGTGCCAAGACCCATATTTCTGGCGTCCCCATAGCCGAGCAGAATATACTACAGAACAGTAGAGCGCAGAAATCTTCCGGTGAGAAGCGGATAGCGCAAAAGCCAAAGCCATCATCACCAAACTGAACCTAACCTAACCTATCCAAACGAAAACCATTCACAAACAAACGAGCCACAACCGCTATTGCTGGCCTCCCCAGAGGCAAGCGGAACCTGCCAGAGCAATGAAGAGCGCATATATCGAACGAATAGCAGCGCGCGGCACGAAAGCAGCTGTTATTCTAACGAAACCTCACGTAACCTGTCCAAGACAAATCTAATCTAGCTCAACCTAACCTGCCGAAGCCAGCATTGCTGGCCTGCTCAGAGCCAAGCCGTTCATATTAGATCACATTGTAGCGCATAAATCGCCGGTATATCTGTGCATAGCGCGAATGATAATGCCGCCCTATTCTGACCAGATCAAGCGTAACGTAGCCGAACGTAATCTAACCCACCCTAATGTGCTGAGACCGCTATTGCTGGCCTCCCCATCGCCATGCAGAACATACTAGAGGAGAG
>NW_016915280.1:17603-19822 GCF_001483705.2 Eufriesea mexicana | reverse complement strand
AGGTCTCTTGCATATATAAGGAGGAAAGATTATGTTGGCGTGCTATTGGCATTGCAATGCTAATGAATCTCGCTGGAAAATTCAATTTTATTTTCATTTTCGATGAATATCGCGTTGAGATAACTTCCTTGCATAGGTAAGGAGGAAAGACCATTTTGGCGTGCTATAGCCATTGCAATGCTGTAGAATCTGGGTGGAAAATTCAATTTTACTGACATTTTCGACTAATATAGCAGTGAGCTACCTTTTTTGCATAAATAAGGAGGAAATACTCTGTTGGCGTGCTATAGTCTTTGCAATGATAAAGAATCTGGCTGGAAAGTTCAATTTTATTGACACTTTCGACTAATATCGTGGTGAGCTATCTTTTTTGCATATATAAGGAGGGAAGATGTTATTGGCTTGCTATAGCCATTGCATTTCTATAGTATCTGGATGGAAAATTCAATTTTATTCATATTTTCTAATGATATGGTGGTTAGTTATCTTTCTTGCATAAAAAAGGAGGGAAGATTCTAATGGCGTGCTATTGCCATTGCAATGCTATAGAATCTGGATGGAAAATTCGAATTAATTGACATTTTCGACTCATATCGCGGTGAGCTAAGTCTCTGGCATAAATTAGGAGGAAACATGTTGTTGGCGTGCTATAGGCATTGAAATGCCGTAGAATCTTACTGGAAAACTCAATTTTATTGACACTTTCTGCTAATATCGTGGTGAGCTATCTTTCTTGCATTAATAAGGAGGAATGGTTCTGTTGGCGTGCTATTGCCATTGCAATGATATAGAATCTGGCTGGAAAATTCAATTTTATTGACATTTTCGACTAATATCGTGGTGAGCAATCTCCCTTGCATTAGTAAGGAGGAATGATCCTCCTGGCGTGCTACAGCCATTCCAATGCTGTAGAATCTGGCTGAAAAATATAATATTTGTGGCATTTTCGACTAATATCTTGGTCAGCTGACTTTCTTGCATAGATAAGGAGGAAAGAACATATTGGCGTGCTAGAGGCATTGCAATGCTATTGAATGTTCCTGGAAAATTCAATTTTATTGACATTTTCGACTAATATCGTGGTGAGCGAACTTTCTTGCATAAATAAGGAGGAAGGACACTACTGGCGTGCTATAGCCATTAAAATGCTCTGGAATCTGTATGGAAAGTTCAATTTTACTGACATCTTCCACTAATATCTTATTGATTATCGTGTTGAGCTACCTTTCTTGCATAAATAAGGAGGAAAGGTTCTATTGGCGTGCTATAGCCATTGCAATGCTCTGGAATCTGGCTGGAAAATTCAATTTTACTGACATTTTCGACTAATTACGTGGTGAGCTACCGTTCTTGCATAAATAAGGTGGAAAGATTCTGTTGGCGTGCTATTGCCATTGCAATGATATAGAATCTGGCAGGAAAATACAATTTTATTGACATTTTCGACTAATATCGTGGTGCCCCAACTTCCTTGCATGAGTAAGGAGGAAAGATCATTTTGGTGTGCTATAACAATTGTAATGCTGTAGAATCTGGCTGGAAAATTCAATTTTATTGACTCTTTCGACTAATATCGTAGTGGGCTATCTTTCTCGCATTAATAAGGAGGAAAGGTTCTATTTGCGTGCTATAGGCGTTTCAATGCACTGGAATCTGGATGGAAAATACAGTTTTATTGACATCTTCGACTAATATCGTGGTGAGCAATCTGCCTTGCATTAGTAAGGAGGAATGATCTTCATGGCGTGCTACAGCCATTCCAATGCTGTAGAATGTGGCGGAAAAATATAATATTATTGACATTTTCGACTGATATCTTGGTCAGCTTACTTTCTTGCATAGATGAGGAGGAAAGAACCTATTGGAGTGCTAGAGGCATTGCTCTATAGCCATTGCAATGCTATAGAATCAGAATGGAAAAAACAATTTTATTGACATTTTCGACTAATACCGTGGTGAGCGAACTTTCTTGTATAAATAAGGAGGAAAGACACTATTGGCGTGCTATAGCCATCAAAATGCTCTGGAATCTGTATGGAAAATTCAATTTTACTGACATCTTCGACTAATATCCAATTGAGCTCCCTTTCTTGCATAAATAAGGAGGATAGGTTCTATTGGCGTGCTATAGCCATTGCAATGCTCTGGAATCTGGCTGGAAAATTCAATTTTACTGACATTTTCGACTAATATCGTGGTGAGCTACCGTTCTTGCATAA
>NW_016915280.1:7943-17424 GCF_001483705.2 Eufriesea mexicana | reverse complement strand
TAATTTTTATTGACATTTTCGACTAATATCGTGCTGAGCGAACTTTCTTGCATAAATAAGGAGGAAAGGTTTTATTGGCGTGCTGTAACTATTGCAATGCTATGGAATCTGGCTGGAAAATTCAATTTAACTGACATTTTCGATTAATGTCGTGGTGAGCTAACTTTCTTGCATAAATAAGGAGGAAAGATTCTATTGGCGTGCTATAGCTATTGCAATGATATTGAATGTGGTTGGAAAATTCAAATTTATAGACATCTTCGACTAATATCATGGTGAGCTATCTTTTTTTTTTTTTTTTGCATAAATAAGGACGGTAGATGTTATTGGCATGCTATAGCCATTGCATTTCTATAGTATCTGGATGGAAAATTCAATTTTATTCACATTTTCTAATGATATGGTGGTGAGTTATCTTTCTTGCGTAAAAAATGAGGGAAGATTCTATTGGCGTGCTATTGCCATTGCAATGCTACAGAATCTGAATGGAAAATTCAAATTTATTGACATTTTCGACTCATATCGCGGTAAGCTATGTCTCTGGCATAAATAAGGAGGAAAGATGTTGTTGGCGTGCTATAGGCATTGAAATGCTGTAGAATCTTGCTGGAAAACTCAATTTTATTGACATTTGCGACTAATATCGTAATGAGCTACCTTTCTTGTATAAATAAGGAGGAAAGGTTCTATTGGCGTGCTATCGCCATTGCAATGCTCTGGAATCTGCCTGGAAATTTCAATTTTACTAACATTTTCGACTAATATCGTGGTGAGCTACCGTTCTTGCGTAAATAAGGTGGAAAGATTCTGTCGGCGTGCTATTGCCATTGCAATGATATAGAATCTGAATGGGAAATTCTATTTTATTGACATTTTCGACTAATATCGCGGCAAACAAACTTTCTTACACATGTAAGGAGGAAAGATTCTGTTGGAGTGCTAGAGGCATAGTAAAGCTATAGAATCTTCCTGGAAAGTTCAATTTTACTGACATCTTTGACTAATATCGTAGTAAGCTACCTTTTGCATAAATAAGGAGAAAATACACTGTTGGCGTGCTATAGTCTTTGCAATGCTAAAGAATCTGGCTGGAAAGTTCAATTTTACTGACATCTTTGACTAATATCGTAGTAAGCTGCCTTTTGCATAAATAAGGAGAAAATACACTGTTGGCGTGCTATAGTCTTTGCAATGCTAAAGAATCTGGCTGGAAAGTTCAATTTTACTGACATCTTTGACTAATATCGTAGTAAGCTGCCTTTTGCATAAATAAGGAGAAAATACACTGTTGGCGTGCTATAGTCTTTGCAATGCTAAAGAATCTGGCTGGAAAGTTCAATTTTACTGACATCTTTGACTAATATCGTAGTAAGCTGCCTTTTGCATAAATAAGGAGAAAATACACTGTTGGCGTGCTATAGTCTTTGCAATGCTAAAGAATCTGGCTGGAAAGTTCAATTTTACTGACATCTTTGACTAATATCGTAGTAAGCTGCCTTTTGCATAAATAAGGAGAAAATACACTGTTGGCGTGCTATAGTCTTTGCAATGCTAAAGAATCTGGCTGGAAAGTTCAATTTTACTGACATCTTTGACTAATATCGTAGTAAGCTGCCTTTTGCATAAATAAGGAGAAAATACACTGTTGGCGTGCTATAGTCTTTGCAATGCTAAAGAATCTGGCTGGAAAGTTCAATTTTACTGACATCTTTGACTAATATCGTAGTAAGCTGCCTTTTGCATAAATAAGGAGAAAATACACTGTTGGCGTGCTATAGTCTTTGCAATGCTAAAGAATCTGGCTGGAAAGTTCAATTTTACTGACATCTTTGACTAATATCGTAGTAAGCTGCCTTTTGCATAAATAAGGAGAAAATACACTGTTGGCGTGCTATAGTCTTTGCAATGCTAAAGAATCTGGCTGGAAAGTTCAATTTTATTGACAGTTTCGACTTATATCGCGGTGAACTGACCTTTTTGCATAAATAAGGAGGGTAGATGTTAATGGAATGCAATAGCAATAGCATTTCTATAGTATCTCGATGCAAAATTCAATTTTATTCACATTTTCGAATAAGATGGTGGTGAGCTAACTATCTTGCATTAAAAAGGAGGAAAGATTCTATTGGCGTGCTATTGCCATTGCAACGCTATGGAATATGGATGGAAAATTAAAATTTATTGACATTTTCGACTCATATCGTGGTGAGCTAAGCCTCTGGCATAAATAAGGAGGAAGTATACTGTTGGCGTGAATAGGCATTGAAATGCTGTAGAATCTTGCTCGAGAACTCAATTTTATTGACATTTTCGACTAATATCGTGGTGAGCGAACTTTCTTGCATAAATAAGGAGGAAAGGCACTGTTGGCGTGCTATAGCCATTAAAGTGCTCTTCAATCTGTATGGAAAGTTCAATTTTACTGACACCTTCGTCTAATATCTTAGTGAGCTGCCTTTCTTGCATAAATAAGGAGGAAAGGTTTTATTGGCGTGCTGTTACCATTGCAATGCTCTGGAATCTGGCTGGAAAATTCAATTTAACTGACATTTTCGATTAATGTCGTGGTGAGCTAACTATCTTGCTTAAATAAGGAGGAAAGATTCTATTGGCGTGCTATAGCTATTGCAATGATATTGAATGTGGTTGGAAAATTCAAATTTATAGACATCTTCGACTAATATTGTGGTGAGCTATCTTTCTTGCATTAATAATGGGGAAAGGTTCTATTTGCGTGCTATAGCCATTGCAATGCACTGCAATCTGGCTGGAAAATACAGTTTTATTGACATCTTCGATTAATATTGTGGTGACCTAACTGCCTTGCATAAGTAAGGAGGAATGATCCTTCTGGCATGCTACAGCCATTGCAATGCTGCAGAATCTTGATGAAAAATATAATTTTATTGACATTTTCGACTAATATCTTGGTCAGCCTACTTTCTTGCATAAATAAGCAGGAAAGAACCCATTGGAGCGCGAGAGGCATTGCAATGCTATAGAATCTTCCTGGAAAATACAATTTTAGTGACATTTTCGACTAATATCGTGGTGAGCGAACTCTCTTGCATAAATAAGGAGGAAAGACACTGTTGGCGTGCTATAGCCATTAAAGTGCTCTTCAATCTGTTTGGAAAGTTCAATTTTACTGACACCATCGACTAATATCTTAGTGAGCTACCTTTCTTGCATTAATAAGGAGGAAAGGTATTATTGGCGTGCTGTAACCATTGCAATGCTCTGGAATCTGGCTGGAAAATTCAATTTAACAGACACTTTCGACTAATATCGTGGTGGGCTATCTTTCTTGCATTAATAAGGAGGAAAGGCTCTATTTGCGTGCTATAGCCATTGCAATGTTATTGAATGTGGCAGGAAAATTCAATTTTTATGACCTTTTCGACTTATATCGTGGTGAGTTAACTTTCTTGCATAAATAAGAAGGAAAGGTTCTTTTGGCGTGCTATGGCCATATGAAATGATCTGGAATCTGCATCGAAAATTCAATTTTACTCACATTTTCCACTAATATCGCGGTGAGCTAACTTTCTTACTTAAGTAAGGAGGAAAGATATTGTTGGCGTGCTGTAGGCATTGAAATGCTGTAGAATCTTGCTGGAAAACTCAATTTTATTGACATTTGCGACTAATATCGTAATGAGCTACCATTCCTTCCATAAATAAGGAGGAAAGGTTCTATTGGCGCGATATAGCCATTGCAATGCTGTAGGATCTGGCTCGAAAATTCAATTTTACTGACATTTTCGACTAATATCGAGGTGAGTTAACTTTCTTGCATAAATAAGAAGGAAAGGTTCCTTTGGCGTGCTATGGCCATTGCAATGATCTGGAATCTGCATCGAAAATTCAATTTTACTGACAGTTTCGACTAATATCGTGGCGAGCTGTCCTTTTTGCATAAATAAGGAGGGTAGATGTTAATGGCATGCTATAGCCATTGCATTTCTATTGTATCTGGATGGAAAATTCAATTTTATTCACATTTTCGAACAATATGGTGGTGAGCTATCTTTTTTGCATGAAAAAGGAGGAAAGATTCAATTGGCGAGCTTTTGCCATTGCAACGCTATAGTATCTCTCTGGAAAATTCATTTTTATTGACATTTTCGACGAATATCACGATGAGCTAACTTCCTTGCATAGGTAAGGAGGAAAGAGCCTTTTGGCGTTCTATGGCCATTGCAATGCTATAGAATCTGGCTTGAAAACTCAATTTTATTGACATTTGCGACTAATATCGTAATGAGCTACCTTTCTTGCATAAATAAGGAGGAAAGGTTGTATTGGCGTGCTATAGCCACAGCAATGCTATAGAATCTGTCTGGAAAGTTCAATTTTATTGACAGTTTCGAATAATATCGTGCTAACCTATCTTTTTTGCATAAATAAGGAGGGTAGATTCTATTGGCCTGCTGCTCCCATTGCATTTCTATAGTATCTTGCTGGAAAATTCAATTTTACTGACATTTTCGACTAATATCGCGTTGAGCTAACTTCCTTGCATAGGTAAGGAGGAAAGATCCCTTTGGCGTGCTATTGCCATTGCAATGCTACAGAATCTGGCAGGAAAATACAATTTTATTGTCATTTTCGACTAATATCATGGTGACCTAACTTCTTTGCATGAGTAAGGAGGAAAGATCATTTTGGAGTGCTATAACAATTGCAATGCTGTAGAATCTGGCTGGAAAATTCAATTCTAATGACACTTTCGACTAATATCGTGGTGGGCTATCTTTCTTGCATTAATAAGGAGGAAAGGTTCTATTTGCGTGCTATAGCCGTTTAAATGCACTGGAATCTGGCTGGAAAATACAGTTTTATTGACATCTTCGACTAATATCGTGGTGAGCAATCTCCCTTGCATAAGTAAGGAGGAATGATCCTTCTGGCGTGCTACAGCCATTCCAATGCTGTAGAATCTGGCTGAAAAATATAATATTATTGACATTTTCGACTAATACCGTGGTGAGCTTGCTTTCTTGCTTAAATAAGGAGGAAAGATTCAGTTGGCGTGCAATAGGCATTGCAATGCTATAGGATCTCGCTGGAAAATTTAATTTTATTGACATTTTCGACTAATATCGTAGTGAAATACCTTTCTTGCATAAACATGAAGGAAAGATTACATCGGCGTGATATAGCCATCGCAATGCTATGGAATCTGGATGGAAAATACAGTTATATTGACCTCTTCGACTAATATCGTGGTGAGCTAACTTCCTTGCATAGGTAAGGAGGAAAGATCCTTTTGGCGTGCTGTATCCTTTGCAGTGCTATAGAATCTGGCTGGAAAGTTCAATTTTATTGACATTTTCGACTAATGTCCTGATTGGTAACTTTCTTGCATAAGAAAGGAGGAAATATTCTGTTAGCGTGCTATAGACATTGCAATGCTATAGAATTTCGCTGGAAAATTAAATTTTATTGACATTTTCGACTAATATGACGTTAAGCAAACTACCTTTCATAGGTAAGAAGGAAAGATCCTTTTGGCGTGCTATAGCCATTGCAATGCTCTGGAATCTGGCTGGAAAATTCAATTTCACTGACATTTTCGACTAATATCGCGGTGAGCTAATTTTCTTACATAAGTAAGGAGGAAAGATTCTGTTGGGGTGCTATAGTCTTTGCAGTGCCATCGAATCTGGCTGCAAAGTTCAATTTTATTGATACTTTCGACTAATATCGTTGTGAGCTATCCTTCTTGCATAAAGAAGGCGGAAAGGTCCTTTTGACGTGGTAGAACCATTGCAATGCACTGGAATCTGGCGGGAAATGTCAATTTTACTAACATTGTCGACTAGTATCATGGTGAGCATCTGTTCTTGCATAAATATGGATGAAAGGTACTAGTGGCGTGCTATAGCCATCGCAATGCTATTGAACAGTGCTGGAAAATACAATTTTATTGACACCTTAGACTAATATCGTGGTGAGCCAGATTTCTTGCATAAGTAAGGAGGAATGATACTTTCGGCGAGCTATAGCCATTGCAATGATACTGAATGTGGCTGGAAAGTACTATTTTAATGACATTTTCGATTAATATCGTGATGCGCTAACTTTCTTGCATAAATAAGCTGGAAAGGAACTATTGGCGTGCTATAGCAGAAGCAATGCTATAGAATCTGGCTGGAAAATACAATGTTACTGACATCTTCGACTAATATCATGGTGAGCTATCTTTCATGCATACATAAGGAGCAAAGGTTCTATTTGCGTGCTATAGCCATTCCAATGCACTAGAATCTGGCTGGAAAGTTCAATTTTATTGACAGTTTCGGCTAATATCTTGGTGAGCTTACTTTCTTGCATACGTAAGGAGGAAAGATCCTATTGGAGTGCTAGAGGCATTGCAATGCTACAGTATCTTCCAGGAAAATTCAATTTTTTTGACATTTTCGATTATTATCGTGTGAGCTAACTTTCTTGCATAAAGAAGGAGGAAAGATACTGTTGGTGTGCTATAGGCATTGCAATGCACAGGAATCCGGCTGGAAAATTCAATTTTACTGACATTTTCGACCAATACCGTAGTGAGCTACCTTTCTTTTTATATATAAGGAGGAAAGGCCCCAATGGCGTGCTATAGCCATTGCAATGCTCTGGAATCTGGCAGGAAAATTCAATTTTACTGACATTATCGACTAATATCGCGGTGAGCTAACTTTCTTACATAAGTAAGGAGGAAAGAATAAGTTGGGGTGCTATAGGCACTTCAATGCTGTAGAATCTGGTTGGGAAACTCTATTTTATTGACATTTTCGACTAATATCGCGATAAGCAAACATTCTTACATAAGTAAGGAGGAAAGATTCTGTTGGAGTGATAGAGGCATAGCAATGCTATAGAATCTTCCTGGAAATTCAATTTTATTAACATTTTCGACTAACATCGTGGTGAGCTAACTTTCGTGCATAAATAAGGAGGAAAGGTACTTCTGGAGTGTTATAGCCATTGCAGTGCTGTAGAATCTGGCTGGAAAATTCAATTTTATTGATAGTTTCGACTAATGTCGTGGTGAGCTATCCTGCTTGCATTAAGAAGGCGGAAAGGTTCTTTTGGCGTGCTAGAACCATTGCAATGATATTGAATGTGGTAGGAAAATTCATATTTATTGACATTTTCGACTGATGACGTGGTGAGTTATCTTTCTTGCTTAAATAAGGAGGAAAGATTCAATTGGCGTGCTATAGTCGTTGCAATGCTATAGAATCTGGCCGGAAAGTTCAGTTTTAATGACATTTTCGACTAATATCGTGGTGAGCTATGTCTCTTGCATAAATAAGGAGGAAAGATTCCGTTGGCGTGCTATAGGCATTGCAATGCTATAGAATCTCGCTGGAAAATTCAATTTTATTGTCATTTTCGACTAATATCGTAGTGAACTCCCTTTCTTGCATAAATAAGGAGAAAAGATTCTATTGGCCAGCTGTAGCCATCGCAATCCCATAGAATCTGGCTGGAAAATACAATTTTATTGACATTTTCGGCTAATATCTTGGTGAGCTACCGTTCTTGCATAAATAATTTGGAAAGATCCTATTGGCGTGCTATTGCCATTCCAATGCTATAGAATCTGGCTGGAAACTTCAATTTTATTGACAGTTTCGACTAATATCGTGTTGAGCTATCTTTTTGCATAAACAATGAGGGTAGATGTTATTGGCGTGCTATAGCCATCGAATTTCTATAGTATCTGGATGGAAAATTCAATTTTATCGACATTTCCGAATAATATGGTGGTGAGCTAACTTTCTTGCATAAATAAGGAGGGAAGATTCTATTGGCGTGACATAGCTATTGCAATGATATTGAATGTGGTTGGAAAATTCATATTTATTTATATTTTCGACTGATGACGTGGAGCGTTATCTTTCCTGCTTAAATAAGGAGAAAAGATTCTATTGGCCAACTGTAGTCATCGCAATCCCGTAGAATCTGGCTGGAAAATACAATTTTATTGACATTTTCGGCTAATGTCGCGTTGAGCTAACTTCCTTACATAGGTAAGGAGGAAAGATCCTATTGGCGTGCTATAGCCATTGCAATGCTGTAAAATCTGGCAGAAAAATATAATTTTATTGACATTTTCGACTAATATCTTGGTGAGCTTACTTTCTTGCATAAATAATGAGGAAAGCTACTATTGGAGTGCAGGAAGCATTGCAATGACCTGGAATCTGGCTGGAAAATTCAATTTTACTGGCATTTTCGTCTAATATCATGGTAAGCTACCTTTCTTGCATAAGTAAGGAGAAAGGATTCTATTGGCCAGCTGTGGCCATCGCAATCCCATAGAATCTGGCTGGAAAATACCATTTTATTGACACTTGCGACTAATATCGTGGTGAGCTATCTCTCTTGCATTAATAGGGAGGGAAGATACTACTGGCGTGCTATATCCTTGGCAATGCTATAGAAACTGGCTGGAAAGTTCAATTCTATTGACATTTTCGACAAATATCGTGGCGAGCTAACTTCCATGCATAGGTAAGGAGGAATGATGCTTATGGCGTGCTATAGCCATTGCAATGCTGTAGAATCTGGCTGGAAAATTCAATTTTATTGACATTTTCGAATAATATGGTGGTGAGCTACCTTTTTTGCATCAATAAGGAGGGTAGATGTTATTGGTGTGCTATAGTCATTGCATTTCTATAGTATCTGGATGGAAAATTAAGTTTTATTGACATTTTCGAATAATATTGTGGTGAGCTAAATTTCTTGCATAAATAAGGAGCAAAGATTCTATTGAAGTGATATAGCTATTGCAATGACATTGAATGTGGTTGGAAAATTCATATTTATTGATATTTTCGACTAATAACGTGGTGAGCAAGCTTTCTTGATTAAATAAGTAGGAAAGATTCAATTGGCGTGCTACAGTTGTTGCAATGCTGTAGAATCTGGCCGGAAAGTTCAGTTTTATTGACACTTTCGACTAATGTCGTTGTTAGGTAACTTTCTTGCCTAAGCAAGGAGGAAAGTTTCTGTTGGCGTGCTATAGGCATTGCAATGCTATAGAATTTCGCTGGAAAATTAAATTTTATTGACATTTTCGACTAATATCGTGGTGAGCAAACTTCCTTGCATAGGTAAGGAGGAAAGATCCTTTTGGCGTGCTATAGCCATTGCAATGCTGTAAAATCTGGCTGGAAAATTCAATTTTACTGACATTTTCGACCAATATCGTAGTGAACAACCTTTCTTGCATAAATAAGGAGAAAAGATTCTATTGTCCAGCTGTAGCCATCGCAATCCCATAGAATCTGGCTGGAAAATACAATTTTATTGACATTTTCGGCTAATATCTTGGTGAGCTACCGTTCTTGCATAAATAATTTGGAAAGATACTTTTCGCGTGCTATTGCCATTCCAATGCTGTAGAATCTGGCTGGAAACTTCAATTTTATTGACAGTTTCGACTAATATCGTGGTGAGCTATCTTTTTTGC